>NW_027468630.1:32235202-32327702 GCF_046254945.1 Alosa pseudoharengus | reverse complement strand
GTAAAGTTTTTTTCTTGATCTTTGAGCTTTTAATTACTTTTGAAACCATGTGCAGTTAATGTGTACAATCTTTTGTTTTTCAGTTATTAATCAGAAAAGCGTGACTGAATGGATACATTTATGTCTGTGGTTGCCTAGCAACAATAAACAAAGAATAATATTAAAATCGATCCCTTGAATCTTTGGTGTGGATCACTAAGAGCTCACTTGTTAAAGCATGGGGTTTCCCTGTTATTATTAAAAACCATTTTGACAGAATATGAGATACTGCATACTGCAGGCTCTGCTTACTATCTATACTGATGTACCGTTGCAGAGCAGTGTGTCACTTTAGCCACTAGGGGCACCCATCAGGACCTGATCGCAAGGCTATGAACAGTAAATTTACATTTAGACTGGGTGGGATTCTTACATAATACCCAATAGGAGTCTTCTACCCACCCTCTCATTAGAATTTGCATAATAGCCATTTCAGGCACTAGTTAACTAGTGAGCTGCTTCACTGCCACACATGCAAACTAGTGAGACCTAAATTGTTCCACTAGTTAACTAGTGGACAAAAACGGTCAGCTTGTTTGTGTTTTTAGGTGTAACTAGTTAACTAGTGAACAAAATATGCATGCCACTAGTTAACTAGTAAGGCCCACAACACCCTCACTAGTAAACTAGTGGGTATTTTGGCCTTTACATGTTAACAAGTGAGCGGTTTGGCATCTCACTAGTTAACTAGTGGGGCTGCAATAGCCTTCACTAGTTAACTAGTGGGCATTTTGGGGCACACTAGTAAACTAGTGACACTTTTTGCACCTCACTAGTTAACTAGTCGAATGGAAATTGCATCACTAGTTCACTAGTGAGTGTTTTGGTGCACACTAGTAAACTAGTGACACTTTTTAGACCTCACTAGTTAACTAGTGGGCATTTGTGTCTTCACTAGTTAACTGGTGAGCAGTTCTGCCTTCACTAGTTTACATGTAAGTGTCACATTGAAGCCACTAGTTTACTAGTTAAAGTTTCTTTGGCAAGCATGTTAACTTGTGTGCCACATGCAAATGTTGTGGGTGGGATTTTGTGAAATTCTGCGCTGTGATTGGTTGTCATGTTCTATTTGGACATAAGGAGCCAATAGAAAGCCTCAATTTCCAGAGTTCTCCGCCTCCTAATTTTAATTCTGCGCCACTAGCTGACTAGTGTGAATTTAGACTTCAACTAGTTTACTAGTATACATTTATGACCTCACTAGTTAACTAGTTTGGACAAAGGATGCATCAACTAGTTAACTTGTGAGCCTGCTGCCATCACCTAGCTAGCTAGTAAGCCATTTATGGTTCACTAGTTAACTAGTGACATTGACCTACTCCAACTAGTTAACTAGTGAGGAGTTTTGCCTTCACTAGTAAACATGTGCACATTTTTGGCTGTCACTAGTTAACTAGTGAGACCCAAAAGCCTTCAACTAGCTGACTGGTATGCATTTTGCTAATATGTGTTCACTAGTTAACTAGTGGGCATTTATGCTGTCACTAGTTAACTAGTGTGCACAAACATGGCTCACTAGTTAACTAGTTGACAAAAATGGCTTGCATGTTGGCCTGATATCAGAATAAATGCCCAAGCGGCTGGCCAAATTACATATAAGTTGACAAGTGGGAATTTGACATTCAGTAGTCAGCTAGTAAACATTTTTGTATCTTACTAGTTGACTAGTAAAATATAGAAGTCTTTAAACTAGTTAACTAGTGCACATTTCAGTGTCCACTAGTTAACTAGTGAACATGATGAGCATTACTAGTTAACTAGTAAGATATGAAACATATGAACTAGTTAACTAGAGATAATTTGGGCCTTACTAGTTAACTAGTGAGCATTTTGGCTGTCACTAGTTAACTAGTTCACACAGAAATGGCTCACTAGTAAACTAGTGGACAGAAATGGCTTGCATGTACATGACAATTATGCCTGATATCAAGATATCTGAATAAATGCTCAATCGGCTTGCCATAGACACATCTACAAGAATACTCACAGACACACACATGCAGGCACATACAGGCTTGCACACGCACACCTACCTATGTGCATTCACACATACACACACCCACACACACACAGACACAGACACACACACACACATACACCCTCTCACCTTCCCACTTACACCTCGCCTAGCACCCTTTGAAGACTTTCAGAAGACCAGTTTCACTCAGGTGTTGTACACACACACAATGGATACCGAGAAAAAAGGCTGACTGTCCATAAGCACGTCTCAGTTCCTTTGTGGTCCTCCTGAGGTCTCTGTGAAATTCTGGCGAGATGTGACAGGCAGCCTGTGGGCAGCCCTTCGATCCACTAGCCCTTTGGCTTTGATGGCTTTGATTTGGATAGCTGTGGGGGAGGCATGTCTCGCCCACCTCAGTCCAAGTTCAGCACACTGACAAACAGGCACCATGCCATGACTGGACCAACGCATTCCTCACTTCTCTCTGTCCTCTTTGCTCTGTGTGTTGTTGGTCTCTCTCTAGCCCCTTATCCTATCCCTTCTATCCCTTCTGTGTGTGTGTGTGTGTGTGTGTGTGAGAGAGAGAGAGAGAGAGAGAGAGAGGGAGGTGTGTGAGGGTGTGAGAGAAAGAGAGAGTTTGTGTGTGTGTTCCTGTGTTTTGTGTGGATGAAATAAAAATGAAAGTAGATATGGGTGTAGATATGGGCTGAAGTGTAAGGCCGTGACGTTGGGATTCATTGAGAGAGGAACACGAGCGAATAATCGGCAGATTCCAAATGCTCAGGGCTCCCACCGGATGCTTGAGCCCACGCTATTGATTCGGAATCGTCCTTTAGCATGTCTCCATAGTCCCATGCCGAGAGCTTCAAAAAGATTCCTCAGATTGGGATGAAGCCCCACTAAGCTGCTGCTAAATGAGACTATGTCTCACCTTTAGAGAGGCTTATCATGAGCTAGCAGGGTTGTCAGCTTTAATTGCATTCTCAATACCAGTTACAGTGTTTTTATAAATTATTGAATAAACATGAGACTTCTGAAATGTGAGATCTGAGCCAACGGAAGGAATTAGCTGGGTGATATTGACTTCAGTGTCCTTCATAAGCTCGCAGTTCCTCTCTCGAAATGATTAAACATCTCCCAGTAGCTGAAGTAGGACATGAAGCCACTCTTTGTCACCATACCTATCTCTTTCTCTCTTTCTTTCCTCTGTCTGTCTCTCTGTTTCTCTCTTTCTTTCCTCTATCTCTCCCTCTCTTTCTCTCTTTCTCCACTCTCAGGTGTCCCCCAGGTCACATGATGAAGGGGAACACCACGGGCAAGTTCTGCATCTACACGTTGTGCGCCAGCCGGCCGTGCCACCGGGGCACATGCGTGGCGCAGTCGCCCTCCAAGTTCACGTGCGTGTGCCCCGAGGGCTACCGCGGGCGCCACTGCGAGGTGGCGCTGGCCATCTACCGCGACGACGTGGGCCTCAGCTTCAGCTCGCTCTTCGCCATCTGCATCTGCTTCATGGCGCTGCTAGGTAGCTACCTCCAATACTTCCTCCTCTACCTGTGGTGACCGCCCGCCGTGGACCCTCTCTGTCCATCCATCTGTCTGTCTGACCATCCGTCTGCATGCCTGCACCACCGCCGCCACCACTGCCCTCCTACCTGTCTGCATGCTCTGCAGTCTGTTGCATCATACATCCACCCTCTCAACACCCACCTGTGCCCCCCCCCCCACCCCCCCCCCCCGGGTGCTCTCACATTCCGTCTAGTCTTGATCACCCCCCTTGATCACTCCCATCTGAAATCGGTTTCTGTTTGTGCTGCATCTTCATCGTGATTATGGCCACACGATCTAAGCAGAGAATCTGATTGCTTCTGTCTGTCGTCTTCCTCATATTCGTCTGCGTCCGGCAACTTAAATGCTGCAGGGAGGGGTCAGCAGAGCGGCCGAGGCCAGATGAGGATTTGATGTCCACTTTAACATTCAGTTTGGAAGGGAACACAAAATCAATAGAGGAGCCAACATGGCCACTGCATCAAAGCGACAGAAGAGATTCATAATGCAAAAACAATGGCAAAATTGGTTATGGTAATGGTCACTTCAGGGACTTAAATAGAAGCATGCATACCGGCTCATTGGGCATGCAGGAGTCATAGTGGCTTTGCTAGAAAGGAAGAGAGGGGGCAACTCACTCTAAATAATCATTTCCCCCCCCACTCGTATGCTTAGCTCATTTAAAAGTCAACATGACCTTGATCATCCTCAGCCACTGTTGCGTTTTAAGTGTTAATTGCATGATTTGTAGGCACACAATGTGCTGTTTACCGAAACCGGGCAGAAATTGAGATCAATGCACAGGGGTTTCGGGTGGAATTTCAATCGGCCAAACGTCTCCCGCTTGGAAATTTAAGTAGCAGAGGTTGTGTTTTTCCTCTTTCCTCTCCTCTTTTCTAGTGTTTCTGTTCTGTTTTTTCTTTGCTTGTGTTTGTTTGGAGGGAATCCAAAGCGGTTTGAAGGGGAGCCAGGCAAGCAAAGGGCCAGAGCTCTCGACGTTCCACCACACAAAAGGTGCTGGGCATCTGAAGTGGCCTCTTTTTATGCGCTTAATGGGTTTAAGGCTGGATGTTGCTGCCGTGCCTCCACCTTCTAGCCTACACTATCTTCCTCTCTCTCTCTCCTTCACTCTCTCTCTCCCTCTCTCTCTCTTTTATTCTCTCTCCCTCTCTCTCTCTCTCCCTCTGTTTGTCTCTCACTTCCTCCCTTTCTCTCGTGTGTGTAGGAGAGGCTGGGTGTAGGGGACTAAACCATACATGCCCTCTCAGACCTGCCGCTCACAGCAGCGACCGTGTCACATAATAGAGGCTATGACTGCCAGAGGTCACCTGACCCTGCTGCTGAGTGTGGAAACACAGCGTCTCTCTCCAGTGGACGCTGCTAAAATGGCTGTAGACAGGAGGTGATACGCAGTACATTATGGCAGCAGAGGTTAATGAGATGCTCTTAGCTCCACGGGCCCCATTCAATGGCCATTAGAAGGTGCTGGAGTTCTAGGTAGGTGTCAGACAGGGCCCAAGGGAAAGGCCTGAGGTCAGAGGTTAGATGAGACAAGAGAGTGGACTGAGCTGTGTTTGGATTGAGCTCATTCAAGAATGATGCGTGGAATGATGAAAGGAGTTCTGAAAACAGCATAGAGATTTTGCCAGCCATTGCAGGAGTCAGGCACTCAGGCCGAGGTGCCCTCGCTGTAGAATCAGAGAGAATTGAGAAGGCAGAAAGAGACAAGAAGGACCAATGGTCTTTGAACTTCCTTTTATATTTGCCTCCATCCTGCTCTCTCTCTCTTTCTCTCTCTTATATTTGCCTCCATCCTGCTCTCTCTCTCTTTCTCTCTCTTATATTTGCCTCCATCCTGCTCTCTCTCTCTTTCTCTCTTATATTTGCCTCCATCCTGCTCTCTCTGTCTCTCTCTCTCTCTTTCTCTCTGTCTCTCTATCTCTCTCCACGCACCCCTCTCCGAATGGGCAATGATCCCCTCTGCTCTCATCTGTCGTCTTGCCTGCGGCGTGTGCCCCCCGGCATTCAGGGAGGATGAGAGGGCCGATAAGAATCGCTTGGCTCGGTGGGGGAGTCACTGAAGCCCTTATTAAAAGTGATGTGGGGAAAATGAGGGCTTGACTGACATAACTCCGATGAGTGCCTCGGACGAGACGTCTCGAAATGGTCGTGTTTACACTGGCCATTTAGCACCTAGAGACTGTGAGACAGAGAAGACGAGTCCTCTCTAAAAACAAACTTGAGTTCAATGCATCTTTGTTGAAGTGCGTTTTTTACTTGGGACATAGTGAAAAGGAGGGTATATGTATTGTTGTCACACGGGCTAGTGTGATGATGGCAGTTTGTGCACTTTAGTTGTGCGTGACGATGGCAGGGCTTGGAGAAAATCTTCTCCCAGCCAGGGAGGGAATCCGCTGAGATCAGCTTGGGATGTGGAGCAGTGTGTGGATGCTGTGTGACAGGTGTGTGCGTCTGTCTGAGCAAGAGATGGCTTCAGGCAGGACAGCGCGCGTGTGTGTGTGTGTGTGTGTGTGAGAGAGAGAGAGAGAGAGAGATGTGGTGATTGTTTTTCCAGGTTAGTGGAGAGCGATCTTGCTCTGATGCCAACTCTGATCTCGAAGTCCCTGTCGGTTACAGCAAAAGCTCCTTATGTAAAGAGTCAAGGTGCACACACACACACACACACACACACACACACACACTCGAGCATGGAGGCCAATATAGCAAAAATCCACAAATCACTGAGCAGATGAGTGTCAGTGGAGTGTTGCACAGATCAAACATTTCCAATCCCAAAAAGGCCATCACTGGATCATGTGATGCACAATCTACTCCAGAAATCTTTACAAAGAATTACATCACCCTCAGTATCCAATAATGTGCAATAGTGAATGTTATAATTGAAAGGGCTTGTTTTCAAAGCATTGTGGGCTAACACACTTGAGCTATATATGTGCATTCATTTATGATGTTATCAAATGCAAACGATCACAGTAGTTTCCCTTAACTCAGAATCAGAGCCATTAAAGATACTCCATGTGCTTTATGAAAGGACTGTACATTTGCTTTGTGGATTGCACTGTGTACGTATGTAGCCACACATTGTTTAGATATATGCAAAATACGCCTAATAACTATTACAACAACAAATTCAACCCCCTGTTGTTGTTTATCTTCTGTGCCAACAAACAAGAGCTGCTAATGTGTTTTTTTCCCCATTTTGTTTTTCAAAAATTGATTGAGGAAAAAATGAAATAAAACTATCACCAAATAACCCCCTCATGTCTCTCATTTGTAACGTTTGCCATCTCATTTTCCTGTTTCCCACTCACTTACATTCCCTGTAATGTTAGGGATTGCCTGGTTCGTTAAGTTGGTTCAATTCAAATCATTAACAATGCAAATATCACTTTTATGTTATAAAAGAGCATGCGGCATGAAAAATTCATTATGGAACTGTTGTATTGTCGTTGCACCTCTGTTTGCCCAATGATAGCTGGCTGCATTTGCCATATTCTCTCTTTTAATTAGCTGTGATGGGGATTAAAAGCACTGCAGCTTATTATTTGCTCTCCGAGGTGCAAATCAGATGTTGAGAGTGGTGGTGTTTTTGCCCTTCCTTTGACAGTACTGTGAAAATAAGTGTTCTTTCCGTGGGATCTGGCACTGAACTTTCAGCTTCACAGAAAATAATATTTAGTATTCTATGCAGAGCAAAGACCCTAACAGAAATCACCTGACCTCCTTGACAGCAGTGAATTGACTGGAATAAAATGGCAGTTTTGTGGAGGTAGCACAACATGAATATTGGTACATGAATGTAGATTTTGGTAGAATGTAGCGACTTGTTAACAATATTACACAAGCCTTCAATGTCAACAGGTTTGTATTTTTATGCAACTGGTAAGACTTTGATTGTAACTATAAAGAAGTATAGCTATAAAAGACTGACTCTGTGGGGCAAAACTTTTCGCCCATTATGCCAGTGCCACCTCATCTCCGCTCATCCCAGCTGCCTGTCTCCAGAGGGATTAATTGCTGTGGCGCTGGCTGTAAATGTCAGGGGCTTTCAGGCCTGCTCTTCATTTTAGCCTTGTAAAGGTGTCGCTACTGTGGCTGGATCTGGGCTTGGAGAGCCTCCAGTGACAGGCAGAGAGAGCCAAGGAGAAAGGAATGATTGGGCTCATCTCTGGGGGCGAAAAATGTTAACCACAAAAAAATCTTAGCTGTGTTAAGAAACTACTGATGTGTGTTAACATGCCAGGAGAGGGAGAGCAGGAGAGAAATGAGATTATATGCAAATATGCATAGAGTATATATTATAGATCTATAGTGTGGGTGTGGAAGATTGTGAGTGAGACTCCATTCCCTGTGGTAAACATTATTACAGTAATGCCCAGATACCTGCTAACCTCATTATTGGCTGCCATTGATTTATTCATTTTGACAAGTCCATCCACTGGTAGTTTCAAGTGAAGAGCTTTTCAGAGCATGCCTTCCCTTAGTTTCTTGTATGTTATATTCAAAAGGCTCTTAAGTGTATGTATTTTTTAATCTTATATAAGTATATATACTTTTTTTGATCCCGTGAGGGAAATTTGGTCTCTGCATTTAACCCAATCGGTGAATTAGTGAAACACAAACAGCACACAGTGAACACACAGTGAGGTGAAGCACACACTAATCCCGGCGCAGTGAGCTGCCTGCTTCAACGGCGGCGCTCGGGGAGCATTGAGGGGTTAGGTGCCTTGCTCAAGGGCACTTCAGCCGCGGCCCACTGGTTGGGGCTCGAACCGGCAACCCTCCGGTTACAAGTCCAGAGTGCCAACCAGTGGGCCACGGCTTCAGTGGGCAAGCCATTGAATCTCGTGGTGAATGTTGAGTCAGGTGTAAAATGCCTGCACTGTTTGTTTTGTTTTGTAGCTAGCGTTCTGAAGAATAGATGTCATTGATGGTTAAATGTGAAATATTGTCTAAGTCAACATGTGTTATTCAATTCCATTTCCTATTTAGTTGGAAAATGAACAAGTAAAACTTGGTGCGAATTGAACTGTGAGGTGATTCATTTGCCTCAAGCTGCAGTTTTTCGGTCCACAGCAGCCCAGAAAAAAAAGTTTTGTGAGTGATTGAGATGCGTCCAGTTGGGTGAAAAGAGGCAAGTTATCACTGAAGTCAGGAGATCAATAAAGCAGACAGTCTACGGTCTGGTCTGCTTGGTCATCTGCCTGGACAAAGGAAAGCCTCAATGTGCTCGAATTCAACTTAAAAATCATACGAAGGGATGCCTCATGCAAGAAATCCTCTGAAGTAGCATACAGGTTCTGGTCATATAATTAGAATATCATGAAAATGTTGATTTATTTCAGTAATTCCATTCAAAAAGTGAAACTTGTATAATGTATACATTCATTCCACACAGACTGATATATTTCAAGTGTTTATTTCTTTTCATTTTGATGATAACTGACGAATGAAAACCCCAAATTCAGTATCTCAGAAAATTTGAATATTGTGAAAAGTTTCAATATTGAAGACACCTGATGCTACACTCTAATCAGCTAATTAACTCAAAACACCTGCAAAGGCCTTTAAATGGTCTCTCAGTCTAGTTCTGTAGGTTACACAATCATGGGGAAGACTGCTGAATTGACAGTTGTCCAAAAGACGACCATTGACACCTTGCACAAGGAGGGCAAGACACAAAAGGTGCTGAAGAGGTTAGCTGTTCACAGAGCTCTGTGTCCAAACACATTAATAAAGAGGGGAAGGAAAGGATGTGGTAGAAAAAAGTGTACAAGCAATAGGGATAACTGTACCCTGGAGAGGATTGTGAAACAAAACCCATTCAAAACTGTGGGGGAGATTCACAAAGAGTGGACTGCAGCTGGAGTCAGTGCTTCAAGAACCACCAGGCACAAATGTATTTCAGCTGTCGCATTCCTTGTGTCAAGCCACTCTTGAACAAGAGACAGCGTCTGAAGCGTCTCGCCTGGGCTAAAGACAAAAAGGACTGGACTGCTGCTGAGTGGTCCAAAGTTATGTTCTCTGATGAAAGTCAATTTTGCATTTCCTTTGGAAATCAAGGTCCCAGAGTCTGGGGGAAGAGAGGAGAGGCACATAATCCACGTTGCTTAAAGTCCAGTGTAAAGTTTCAACAGTCAGTAATGGTTTGGGGTGCCATGTCATCCGCTGGTGTTGGTCCACTGTGTTTTCTGAGGTCCAAGGTCAACGCAGCCGTCTACCAGGAAGTTTTAGAGCACTTCATGCTTCCTGCTGCTGACCAACTTTATGGAGATGCAGATTTCATTTTCCAACAGGACTTGGCACCTGCACACAATGCCAAAGCTACCAGTACCTGGTTTAAGGACCATGGTATACCTGTTCTTAATTGGCCAGCAAACTCACCTGACCTTAACCCCATAGAAAATCTATGGGATATTGTGAAGAGGAAGATGCGATACGCCAGACCCAACAATGCAGAAGAGCTGAAGGCCACTATCAGAGCAACCTGGACTCTCATAACACCTGAGCAGTGCCACAGACTGATCGACTCCATGCCACGCCGCATTGCTGCAGTAATTCAGGCCAAAGGAGCCCCAACTAAGTATTGAGTGCTGTACATGCTCATACTTTTCATGTTCATACTTTTCAGTTGGCCAACATTTAAAAAAAAACTTTTTTGTATTGGTCTTAAGTAATATTCTAATTTTCTGAGATACTGATGTTGTCAGTTATAATCATCAACATTAAAAGAAATAAACATTTGAAACATATCAGTCTGTGTGTAATGAATGAATATAATATACACGTTAATGTATAATGTATTTAAATCAACTTTTTAATGATATTCTAATTATATGACCAGCACCTGTATTTTAGCTGTAAAATAAAAAACAAAAAACAATCAGCATAAATTTGAAGTGATGTTCTGAGGTAGACCATGGAATCATTTGATATTTCATGAGTTTAGACGATGGAATAATTTGATATTTCATGAGTTTAGACGTATGTCAGTCTGAATGTCTAGCCCTATATCTCAACAGCCTGTACTTTTCAATTCTCCTGTGCTGTTGAGCAATGCAGTGTCTACACAGCTTTACCTAATTTCAATGTGTAAGAAAATAGGTTTTAATGAAACAATTGTCACTTGTTCAAATATTAACAGCTCCATTCCCTAGCTGCCTTTGGGCAGATCTATACCTCTTTGATGTCCCTTTTAACAGTCCCCGACTATCTGAATCTCATTTGGTGTCATTAAATGAGCTAACAGAGCTAAAAATGCATTTTAGCTCTGGGTCTCTGCGTTCTTTTGGCACCAATATAGCGTGACAAATCTTCACAGAAGACAGATAGCCTGTGTTTCTATTTGTGGGATGCAGTTGGCAAAGAGTAAGGGATTTGTTTTTTTTTATTATTATTATTTTTGTTGTTGATGGTGTTTTGTACTCCCGGCTGATTGCACAAATACACAATTTAACATGTGCTTGGAGTTGACGCATCAGTGACTGATTTTCCCTACACAGTAATTTGAACTTCTGAAGCCTATAGTCCACTGACAGCACGAGGTTTCTGAACAAGAGGTCGACAAAGGCAGGACCAAGTGTGAACAAAACATCACTTGAAGAGATAAAGGTGTGAGAATGAGCAGGAGAAAGGGCACAGTTTAGAGTATAGAAAAAGAAAGACATGCAGAGAGAGGAGTCAGAGAGGGAGAGAGAGAGAGAGAGATGCGCTAAGGGCCAGATAATATACTGGAAAGGTCATCTGGGTCCCAGTGTGGATTGATTCTCCTTGCAGCCTTGACATGGCTCTGAGCTCTTATCGAGTTAACGTCGGCGCTGTCGAACAGTGCCCCCATCTCAGCCACAGACATTGCCCTGTCAACACGGCACATCAGAGCTCCACTCCCCTCATGCTGCTGTGCTCCTCACAGACTCCGAGGTGTAAGGAGTGCAATCAGTCTGCTACAGAACTGCACAGATCTCTCCTCGGAGACCCACAAGTCTGCAGGGCTTCAGTTTGTTTCCATTTCGTTCTCACACTCTAACAGAAAGTGAGTCACACCGAACCCTGACTGGGTTCACGTAGACAAAGTAGTAAGTGAAGTAAGGATGTAAGTGAAGAATGGCTACAGAGTTTTTAACAATGCAGGCTAGTTAAGTAGACAATGAT
The DNA here is from genome assembly GCF_046254945.1 of Alosa pseudoharengus. Lineage (NCBI taxonomy): Eukaryota > Metazoa > Chordata > Actinopteri > Clupeiformes > Clupeidae > Alosa > Alosa pseudoharengus. The sequence goes on along the minus strand of NW_027468630.1, from coordinate 32,315,986 downwards.
GATGATGGAGCCTATTTGCTTGGACCTGGTAGGGTAATAATGGCTTATTGAAGGGTTTGTGTGTAATCGTGTCTGCTCTGTTGCGCCCCCTAGTGCTCCTGCTGGGAATCTTCCTGTACACCCGCTGGCGAAGCTACAAAGGGCTGAAGGAGGGCGTGTACCATGTGTCTGCACACCATGATGGCTGGGAGGATATCCGTGAGAATGTCTTAAACTACGACGAGGAGGGTGGAGGAGAAGAGGACCAGGTGAGGCCTTGTGTAACTATGACAGAGCCATCTGAACTCTCCAGTCCCACAAAAAGCCCCCTCCTGCACAGTAATAAAGTCACCACTAAGACCATAGACAGTAAACAAAAAGACCACAGCAGCTTCCTGTTGCTCCTTTGTCATCACATACTCTGACACACCTACAGTATGACTCCTGTTCACTATGGCAACGCATCTTACCGAGAGCTTTTCATCCAGGTCACCATAGCAACCTACAACAATAAAAGCTCCTCAGTTTTTTTTTCTTTCTCGCTAACCAGCAAGGGATCTTTTTTACCCTCTCTAAGCACAATAAAGATATTCAAAAAAGAAAAATGGTGGAGGTACTGTAACTCCATAGACTGTTAAGACCTATCAGCAGGGTACATATTTTCTGCTGGAAGCCTAGATGGTGGGAGTGTTGGCATGGCTGAGTGACACTGCCACTTTTTGCCTTATATAACAAGGCACTAACATGATTATCAGATGCCAAACTGAGTTCTGATCCCGTGACGCGATCGTGTGATGAGACCCGGGACGTACGATGCGTTTCTGCACACTTCTTCTCATCAGGTAATCAATTAGCGCGCGCTCCCACGCGGGCGTTACCCACACCTCCGCAGCCCCTCTTCTCCAGCGCTATCACATCCTCCAGGGAGCTGCGTTCCCTTTCTCTCGCTGGCAAAAGCTCGGCTGCTGTAACGAGAGGAATCAGTCTCGCCTCAATGGGATTAATGTTGAAGTGATTATGCCCTGCTATATAAAAAAAGGAAGGCTGCACCATAGCCGTCATGTTCATGCTCGTCTATTCAGCTCAGAGCTTGAACGCTCTCCCCCTTGCACTTTACCTTTCCACTCAGATTATGCTCAGTGCCCAGGTGGAGTAGCTGCAGCACGCGCAGGCAGCAGCTGCTGCTAATATGGCTTTAGCATGAATGACAGGCTAAATCTGGATTTGCTTTAGTCAGGGAAGCCGTGGTGATAATGACACTAACTTATTTTACTCTTCTCTATGTGAAATCACTGTGTGTGTGTTTGTGTTTGCTTTAGTCATATAAACTGATAGATAGATAGATAGATAGATAGATACTTTATTGATCCCCAAGGGGAAATTCAAGACTGACACACATATTCGTGCCAGGACACACTCACACACACACACACTCACAATACAAAAGCACAGAGTAGTCTGAAAAGGTTAAAGCCATTGTAGAGATGGGTTGTAAACAGACGGAAGGGCATCATAGCCTGACTGTTTTCTATTTCAATCATATTTTATTCATGAAGATATAAGGCCCCCGCAATTTGGAAGCTGTTGTGGAAATTCACATCTTGTCTAAATAAAAGGTGAAACAAAGTGCTCATTTCTTTTTATCGTTTCTGTGTCTTCTCCTCATGTTGTCCCTCTCCAGAATGCCTATGACATGGCGGAGCTCCAGAAGTCTCTGCAGCCCAGCCCGGCCCAGTCGGTGCAGTACAGCCGCTCGCGGGCGGTGCAGCTGCACGCCCACTCCGTTCAACAGCAGTCGCTCCACCAGCAGCCTCCACACCAGCTCCACCACCACCACCAGCAGCAGCAGCAGCAGCAGCCTCCACCGCAGCAGCAGCCCCCCTTGTGCCAGCCGGCGACGCCCCTGCAGACCCTCCAGCACCAGCCGGACTCGTGTGCCCGCTCCAGCAGCAGCAGCAGCATGGCCGCCTCCTCGTCCACGGGCCCGGCCACCTCGGCCGCCACCACCACCACCACCCTGCTCCGCCGGGACGTGCCCCCCGTGCGCACCCCTGCCCAGGGCCAGAGCTCCAGCGGCCGGGCCGCGCAGCTGGCCCGCAAGAGCCTGTCCTTCTCCAGCCAGGACCTGGCGCGCTACCTGTGCGAGATCATCCGTGACGCCGACCAGCACCCCGAGACGGCGCCCTTCGACTCCCTGCAGGTGTTCTCCACGGAGGGGGGCGGCTCGCCTGCCGGCTCCCTCAGCTCCTTCAGCTCGGCGGGGCTCGACGAGGACCACAGCAGCGGCGGCAGCGGCACCGCCCCCGACAGCCTCAGGGAGTGGGGACCGCGCTTCGAGAAGCTCAAAGCGCTCTACGAGAGAGCCGAGGCCAGTGACCTCTGAGCATGCAGGCCGAGACGTTAAAACCTCCTCACGGCACGATAAACCCAGGAGAGATTCCCACTGGAGAACAGAAGCCCAGTGACACCTCAACAGACACTTTGGGAATTAGACAGGATCAGGAGATGGCAAGTGGGAAAAGGAAGTTTAAAAAAAACACACATAAATCAAAAACTCATACATTGCTTTATCACTCTCTTTATCCAAAATTCCCATGTTTGATGTGTGGGCTCCTGAAACTGCTGCCCATGTGGTCTTTCGGAGTTCATCTGACACTGCAGAAGCAGTGACACCATATTACTGAGCTGTTACATATGGCACTTACTGCAGGGGTTGGAAACAGCAGACCCTCTCTGGCAGTGACTTGCGGATGACAATGATGTGTGGGAGAGATGCTCTCTATTCTCTGTTTGTTGACCACACTTGAGGACTGCCAAGCGCCTCTTGGACCTTTCTAATATGCCGTTCTATATGTCTGTATGCTGTCAGTGTTTTAAAAAAAGATTAATAAATATTACAAGAAGTGCTTTGACGTTTAATATGGGACGATTTCTCTGTGGCCTTGCAGGGGCTTGGTTTTCTAAATCAATTTGCCGCTTGTGCTGTCGAAGTCGCTGGTCTTGCTCATCAGTCATAGCCATCCTTTGTTAGATTTGATTTTTCTGTTTATGCTGCCTCTTGTCATATTTGTTTTTTCACCCATGGTGCAGCCCCAGAATGAACAAGTGGCTGTGAAGGGACCGCAGGAGTTGGGTTGGGGTGGGGGTCTGGGTTAAATGGCGGAGGGCCAAATGGTGATTGGGAACTGCTCCAAAGTAAGGAGCAAAATGGTTTTTATTGGTCTTATTTTTGAAGCTTCAGTGGAATACTGAATAAGTCCTTTCAGCTGGAGCTAGCGGCTTGTGTGGAATACAAATGTCGGTGAGTCGGATGAAACCCCCCCCCCCCACACACACACACCCCTCAAGGCTGAGCTGCCTGCTGTGGCCGACAGAGTCCTTCTGTTCGGAGAGTGATGGGCGGCATCCGCACGCGTCGGGACAACTGTGAGCAAAGCTCGGTGCTACCGTGAGCGCGGGTCACTGGCTCAGCGATCGGCGCCGCCAAAGGCAGCAGGAGGAGGAGGAGGAGGGGGCCTCGTGGGTGGGATGAGCTGGGAGCATCTGAGAGCCGAGCGGCGGAAGCAGTGTCCCTCCGGAGTGGAGGCGCATGGTCATTACCGAGGCCTCTGGAGCGAGGGGCGTCAGTCCATTTAGCCTCCCGCGAGAAAGCATTATGTCCTTAACACAAAACCTCTTACTCTGTCACCGAGTCCCGAATCATCCACCCGGACCCCCACCTCGCCCACCCGTAACAGAGGAGAAACGCTTCAGCTAGCACTTTGTCCTCCGATCGCGTTATCCACCTCTGCTGGGAATGTGATGGAGTCCAACATCACCACAGTGAAATTACCCCCCCCCCCCCTCCGTCACCTTGGTCTCCTAACTGAAAGCAGTTAGGCAGGCAGCGTGTCTCCGACAGAGTGAGAGACAGCGAAAGAGTGAAGGAGAGAGAGCAAAGGAAGGAGAGAAATAGAGAGGGCCAAGGGTGAGCATCTCCCCGACCCCTGCAGTTAATGCAATCGTGTGAGGGGAGACGTTGGAGCCTCATACAGAGCAGTGGGGGGTGGGGAGCTTAACAAAAGGCTCCACGAGTCATTTGGCTCACTGGAAATAGCGTCAATCGAGTAATGTCGCCTCCCTCCGCGCTGCCTCAAATGCCATCCTTGTATTTTTATGAATCTGGGAGCCAGAATTATCTCACCCTTTTCACATGATTTTATTTTTTCCAGGTTTCCTTCCCTGCGTTTTTGTTGTGTAGAAATATTCGCTGAGCGTGACGGCACAGTTGTAAAGGGTAGGAGGGTGCTGAAAGACATCAGGACCTCTAAGCCTAATGTGAACTGATTGCTTGCTGTCATGCTGCAAACCAAAGGATCATGGGAGTTTCAAAAAGTCGACCAAGAAGTCGTCTCTCTGGTTATGGATTTCAAAAAGTGCCAATTTTCTAAAAGGCGGCAACATGAGTTTTCTAGAGGGTTATTCTGTTTCAATTCATCCGCGCCACAAGGCTTTTGTGGAAGCCAAGCTGTATGGAGTGATGAATATAATCACAGTTCAGAGATGAGCTTGTTTTCACCACAGATTCTTACCATGGAGACCAGATTAGTTCCGCTGTCATATCTCCACCAAGTCTTTTATTTGTGATGGATATATAGTATTGCATATCGTGAAATGTTATGGTTTTACCTCATTTGTACATAACAAAGAGATATTATTGCTTTTTAAAGAAATATTGGGGGAAAGATACAGAATACATTACTTTTTTCAAGTGATATTGTGATCTTTTTGTTACCAGCATTGTTTTTTTCTCTTTAAACTAGACACAGATACATTTGGTGTTTTGTACTTGTATCATTTGAACTGTTGTTTTTCTTTTCCTCAATAAATAAACGTCTCAACCTCAACTTTGGCTTGTGTTGTCCCTGTTTTTACTTGACCCAATGGGAGCATGTTTGCTTGCGCTGAGTGGCTAGCGTGTTTGTTCAATTTTAAGCGTACTGCCCAAGGGCTTTAATGCGAATGTTGACCTTGTCTGAATACAGCTTAGGGTAGGTTTCCTTACCATATCATCTTAAATTGATTTTGACATTATGTCTTGGTAGCTTATTAGTTAGAGGGGATTGAAATCCGGAGACTTCTTATTAGAGGGGATGCATCCCCTCTATTGAAATCCGGAGACTTCTTATTACAGTGCATGAAAATGCACTGTACTGTTCTTCCTAGGCTTCTTATTATTATTCCGCTTACCACTTTTTCCATACCCAATTTCTCTTGAACAGTTTAACTTAGAAACTTCATTCAAACTTTGTAACGTAGGTCTTCAAACAGATCGGGTTGCTATGTCTTTTCAACTTTGAAACTTTTATACTTTTTAAACTATTAAAGAAAAACTTTTTAAAAATCCCCATAGACTTAACATTGCCGATTATGACATCATAATACGGCCATTAAGCAATTAGAATCCTATGGCAGGTGTTCAGGCCACCTGCAGCCTCAGGCTTTAAGCATACAATCTGGGTCAATTAAGACTACACATCCTATTCAACTGTTTCCTCTGCCCAAAACTGTTTCAAAATAAAAGTCCTCACTACAATAATCCACTGTTAAACAATGTAACCCATTAAACTACTGAACTTTTTACATTCAACTTTTAAACGGTCTACTTTTAAACTATCATTAAACTATCTATCTATTAAACTAGCTGTCTATCAACAACTTTTAAACTATCTACATTCAACTTTTAAACTTTTAAACTATATACATTCAACTTTTAAACAGTCTACTTTTAAACTATTATTAAACTATCTATTAAACTAGCTGTCTATCAACAACTTTTAACTTGTCATCAACTATATCAACACTTGTCATCAACTATGACTCCTACCCACTGTAGCTAGTTAGCATGGTTAGCATAGTTAGCATGTTAGCATTGCTAGCATTGTTAACATTTTTAGCAAAACTGATAAAACTGATTAGCTAGGTTAGCTAAGTCACATGGTTAGCATAGTTAGCATTTTAGCATGGTTAGCATACAAGTTAGCATAGTTAACATAACAACTAAAAATGATTAGCTAGGTTAGCTAAGTCACATGGTTAGCATAGTTAACATTGTTAGCATGTTTATTAGCATAGTTAACATAACTACTAAAAATGATTAGCTAGGTTAGCTAAGTCACATGGTTAGCATAGTTAAAATGTTAACATTGTTAGCATGTTAGTTAGCATAGTTAACATAACTACTAAAAATGATTAGCTAGGTTAGCTAAGTCACATGGTTAGCATAGTTAACATGTTAGTTAGCATAGTTAGCATAACTTCTAAAAATGATTAGCTAGGTTAGCTAAGTCACATGGTTAACATAGTTAGCATGTTAGCATTGCTAACATAGTTAGCATGTTTAACAAAACTGCTACAAAACATTAGTTAAGTTAGCTAAGTAGCATGGTTAGAATAGTTACTATTGTTAGCATGTTTACAAAACTGCTAGAAAACGTTAGCTAAGTTAGCTAAGTAACATGGTTAGCATGTTAGCATTGCTAGCACTGCTATAAAACATTAGCTAAGTAGCATGGTTAGCATAGTTAAAAATCTTAGCATAACTGCTAGCAAACATTAGAGCCATTCCAACTTTCAGTTATCGTCAAATATCTACCTATACACAGCCATTAAACTATTTGAATATCAACATTCATTAAACTTCCAGTCTGTCAACAACTTTTAAACTATTTACCTTCAACTTTTAAACGGTCTACTTTTAAACTATCATTAAATTATCTATTAAACTAGCTGTCTATCAACAACTTTTAAACGATCTACTGTCTATCAACAACTTTTAAACTATCTACATTCAGCTTTTAAACAGTCTACTTTTAAACTATCAACTTTTATTAAGCTATGCAACCACCATGTCTATCCTAGCATCACCGTATTAACCATCTCTGTATTATCTGTTTTAACTATACATGATATTTTACATCACAACTTAAGCATTTTCATGCACTGGTAATTCCTTGGAATTGCATTTCTAGTTATTATTATTTTTCTTTTTACCTTTTTGTGCGCGCTATTCAGCCTAAACCGCTTAATGTACAAACTTGGTTGAAGCACCGTTCCGTAGATCTTCCAAGGCTTTACCGTCCTATCCGTTTTCAAAAAGTTTATACTTTTTGAGATATTTGTAATTAAAAGTGTATTTTTCCCCCATAGATTTGAATGGGGGCTGTGATGTCATAATAGAGCCAGCTGCGCTCGTTAAGTAGTTCTCAGAGCAGTTCCCAGGCTAATCAGAACACTGGCACAGGTGTCACCTGTGAGGAATTCAACTGTCTCAGCTTCTAAGCATACAATCTAGCTCTACCTGAACTACACATCCTGTTAAGTGTTTCCTGTGTGTCAAAATAAAAGTCCCAGCCATATCTCATGCATTCAGCATTATATCTCCAGAACGGCTTGACGTACATGCTTCAAATTTGGTACGAGTGTTTTTATGGACTCAAAAGGCGAGTTCGACTTGCGGCAGATCTGTGCAGATCTGACTTGATGTGATGCATGCTGGGTTGAACACAATGCATACTGGGATGGATGCAATGCTTGCTGGTTAGAAATTCTGTCCGACTTCTGTCAGCCGGGGAGGGACTTACTACCGTGACACCATCTCACATGGCCTTAAAATATCACGGGAGTCTTAGCCTGCAGACAGATCTTGCAGTTGCCTTCCACGAGCTGCACGAGCTGAAACACGCCCTCATGACGTCAGTTCAAAGATGTGATAGGGCCATTTGGGAGGAATGTCCTCATGACGATTATGACGGGAGGCTCATGCTGCTTCCTTATGTTGGAATATGCGAAAATAAACAGAAATCGAAGGGATACCTTCTTATACGTGATTTCTGCAACAATGGTAGGCTAGCCTACTGAAAACGTTTGGATATTCTGTTATTTTCTGCTGTTGGCTAAATAGATAGACACACATATAGGGGAAACACTTGATATTGAATTTATGTGCTACAATGCAGGCCTGTTTAACTGTATGACAACAGTGGTTTATTTAAAATACATCATAAGAATTTATTTCGTCAGTCATCATGCTCATTTTAATGAGTAAGAATGAAAGTTCTGCTGTGTTTATTGCAAACAAAATTCCGCGATATCTCCCGCGAGTCACGTCAGGCAGACTGTAGCCTGTCTGTCCGGGATGAGCTGCCCTCTGTTGTAGCTCCTCCCGGCTAGCCTCTGAAGATCACGTTTACGTAGTAAGCCAGACCAAGTCAAACTCAGTCCATCTCGAACAAGCCTAAAGATGAAGTGAGTTGAAGTTGGAGGTTGAAGGTCAAATGTCAAGGTCAAAAACACCTGGAGTATGATATCTCAAGAATGCCATGTCACACAAGATTCAAATTTGGTTACTCCAAAAGCACCTTTGCAGGTTATCACAATTACCCTACCAACCAGCTAGCAGCAAGCTCAACAGCCTCACCAACACCCTAACCAGCAGACTGCATCCCCTCGTGTAATTCCTCGGAATTGCATTTCTAGTTTGTTAATGTTTTTTTCTTTGTCTATGACCCCACAGAGTAGAATTCTCTATTATTTACTCCATTAAAATAAAAACAGTCCCAATCTCTCAGTGATTCAAACACACCCTTCAAACCCCTCACTGCTCCCCGAGCGCCGCTGTTGTTGCAGGCAACTCACTGCGCCGGGATTAGTGTGTGCTTCTGTTCACTGTGTGCTGAGTGTGTTTCACTAATTCATGGATTGGGATAAATGCAGAAACCAAATTTCCCTCACGGGATCAAAAGAGTATATATACATACTTATACTTATACTTATACATACTTAAAAGACAAAGCCATTTGCACTCAGGAAAAGAACCAGACCAAAGCCTGTATTTTTCTCTTACCAAGCCAACAGATGTTGAGGACTGTACTTTAACCTATTATTGACAGTTTTATTGTTATGCAAAACACCTTCCCATACTGAATTTTCTCCTCTTAGACAAAGAAAAACATGCGCGGACTAGGCCTTCTCATTGCAACTCCCCACACTGCCTCTACGTTCCCCCCTAACTGTCCTATGAGCACGTCGACCTCGTCTAACATACCCAGTGGCATTAGACAAAGGCTCCACCACGTTACTGTCGCCGCGATTGCGGAGAGGCACACGGTCAGAAGACAGAAGCTAGCGCTACATGGGCATTACCTTCAGCCTCGTTCGCCACACCACTAACACCCTGCTTACTTCCCGATGAACACTCTGACCCCGTGAAACATTATTCCCACCACTGACATTGGGCAAACGATTCAATGTTTGTGCTTGGTGTAAGCTAAACTCACTTTGTCCAGCTGCATCATAGCAAGGCAGGGACGCATCTGAAGCCTCACTAAACGAATCACCGTCATTTTCTGAAGGCAGATATTCCCCTTCAGAATCAGGGTCCGCGAATAGAAGACCAAACACTTCATTTCGGGTAAATGTTTTTGATGCCATTAGACGATAATCTAATGCAAATACTCGCTGACGTTGACAATATCGCTCTGATAAAGTAGCTCACACGCACACTAGCTCCGGTATTGCACGCACTGATTCAATGCGCTGTAGCTCGAAAGTTTTGTTTAAAGCATGACCTTTTTTGGACTCTGGGATGACATATGACATGTCTGCCATCTAGTGGAGTGGAGGTCGAACGAAATATGACACCCTATTTGACTAAATCGGCCGTTTTATTCAGTACCGCATCTTGTGGAGTAAACTCGACCGTGGCGCCTAGAGGGTTAAAAGCCATGGCTGACGAGGAGAGTGGCAGCAGGTGTAGCAGAGCAAACACAGGTGATTGACGCCTCCCTTGTCAGTCAACCAAAAGCCAAGGCAGAAGGAAAACCCGGACAGTACCCCCCTTCCGACGGACGCCACCAGGTGTCCCAGTCAGGGCCTCTGGATGCTGTTGGTGGAACTCTGTGATCAGGGTACGGTCTATGATGAACCGGGCAGGAACCCATCTGCGCTCCTCTGGACCATAACCCTCCCAGTCAACGGGGTACTGGAAGCCCCTGCCTCGACGACGTACCTTCAGGAGCCTTCTCACCGAGAACACCTCACCACCATCAACAACCCTGGGAGGAGGAGAACATCTGGAGGGTGGGGATAGGGGGCTAGACACAAGGGGTTTTACTTGGGGAGACATGGAATGTTGGGTTAAGACGCCGCATAGTCAGAAGCAAGGTAAGTCGAACAGAGCAGGGGTTGATTACCTTTGAGATGGAAAATGGTCCAATAAACCTGGGATTCAGCTTGCGGCAGGTGGACTTGAGAGACAGATCACGAGTGGAGAGCATTACCCTCTGACCCACTCTCTACGCCGGGGCTGATGAACGATGCCCGTCTGCCTGTTTCTTGAAGGCATCTACTGAGCGCAAAAGCTGGGTCCTGGCCCGAGACCAAGTCTTCTTGCATCGACGTACAAAAGCCCGGGCTGAATGGACTGCCACTTCCTCCTCTTGGGTGGGGAACAGGGGAGGCTGATAACCCAAACAGCAGTGGAATGGGGAGAGACCACTGGCAGACGTGGGCAAAGAGTTGTGTGCATATTCCACCCAGGGAAGAGTCTTGCTCCAAGAGACAGGGTCCTGAGAGGTCATGCACCTGAGAGCTACTTCCAGCTTCTGGTTTGCACGCTCGGTCTGTCCATTTGTCTGGGGGTGAAAACCTGAAGACAAGCTGGGAGAAGCACCAATCAATTTGCAAAACGCCTTCCAGAATTGAGCAGAGAACTGTGGGCCCCGATCAGATACAATGTCAATAGGAAGGCCATGCAGACGGAACACATGAAGGGCCAGCAACTCAGCTGTCTGCTTAGCGGAGGGTAGCTTAGGCAAAGGGACAAAGTGAGCTGCTTTAGAAAAGTGGTCCACCACAGTCAAGATGCATGTATTACCATGAGAACTAGGGAGCCCTGTTACAAAGTCAATGGCAATATGTGACCAGGGACGGTGAGGGATGGGAAGGGGCCTTAGGAGGCCAGCAGGAGGCCTGTTACCTGTCATGTTCCTGGTGCAGACGTCACAGGCTGCCACAAAACTCTGGACATCCCTCTTAATGGACGGCCACCAGAAGCGCTGTCTGACCAGTGCCAGGGTTCGATAAGCCCCAGGATGGCAAGCAATTCTGGAGCTATGGCCCCATTCCAACACCTGAGACCGAATAGAGAAAGGTACAAACAGGTAGTTAGCTGGTCCTTTACCTGGTCCTGGTTCCTGATCCTGAGCCTCCCGGACCAGGGTCTTGGTGGAAGTGAGAGCAGTGAGAGGGCCAGCAACCACACTATAATTCCTGATAAACCGCCTGTAAAAATGAGCAAAACCCAGGAAACGCTGGAGTTCTCGCCGTGTGGAAGGAGTGGACCAGTCAACCACTGCCTTCAGTTTCGAGGGATCCATCTGGATCCGGGAGGGAGAGATGATGTAGCCCAAAAAAGAGACTGAGTCCTTGTGGAATTCACACTTCTCTGCCTTGACAAAAAGTTTGTTCTCCAGAAGCCACTGGAGAACCTGCCTGACATGGATCCTATGGTCAGAAAGAGAGCGTGAAAAAGTTAAAATTAAAATATCGTCAAGGTACACAAAAACAAAAATATTCAAGAAATCTCTCAATACATCATTTACCAGAGCCTGAAAAACAGCTGGAGCGTTGGTTAATCTGAAAGGAGCCACAAGATACTCATAGTGGCCGGTCGGGGTGTTGAAGGCTATTTTCCACTCATCCCCCTCCCTAATCCTCACAAGGTGGTAGGCATTTCTTAAGTCAAGCTTTGTGAACAAAGCCCCCTGGAGCAGCTTAAACGCCGTTGACATGAGAGGTAGGGGATATCTGTTCTTAACAGTGATGTCATTCAGTCCACGGTAGTCGATGCAGGGGCGCAAGGAACCATCCTTCTTCCCAACAAAAAAGAAGCCAGCACCAGAAGGGGATGATGACGGACGAATGATGCCAGCTGCCAATGACTCTGAAATGTACTTGCTCAAGGCCTCCCTTTCTGAGGGAGAAAGGGAGTAGTCTACCCTTAGGTGGAGAGGTGCCTGGAAGGAGCTCAATAGCACAGTCATATGGCATATGGGGGGGCAGGGAGACTGCCTGTGATTTACTGAATACAGGCTTGAGGTCCAAGTACTCGTGGGGAACCTTTGACAGGTCAGGAACTCCTCAATAGCTGGGGTAGGAGAAACAGGAGCGTAAGCAGACTTGAGGCAGGAGGACACAGAAGGGGCTCCATCCCAATATGGTGTTATCTGACCAGTTAACGTGGGGATTATGCAAGGACAGCCAGGGGAATCCAAGAATAGGGACATGGGGTTTCTCAATGACATGAAAAAATATTGTTTCAGAATGGTTTCCTGACATTCTCAACAAAACAGGAACTGTTCTGTGGGTGATCAAACTCAAACAGCTACCATCAAGGGCCTGGACAGTGAGGGGCTGATCAAGAGCAACTACAGGAATGCCAAAACGGTAGGCCGCAGCTGAACAAATTAAATTCCTATCGGCACCTGAGTCAATGAGGGCGTGAAGGACATGGGACTGATTCTCATGAATGAGCGTGACTGGAAGATAGGAGCGCTTAATAGGGGAGTGATGCTGGACTGTGCCCGCCAGGCCCCCTACTCTCACTGGTGGGCATTTACATGCCTGACAAAAATGGCCCACCTTTCCACAGTAGAAGCATGCCTTCATGTCCCGCCGGCGTTGACGCTCCTCTGCTGTAATCCGGGCACGGTCAACCTGCATGGGCTCCGCAGGTGGAGCAGTGAGTGAAGGAGAGGCAGGAGGTTGAAACTGGAGAGGAGCGGGAGTCCTTTCCCTCACTCTGCGTGATGCGGGCATCGATTCGACCAGCCAAATCCATTAGATTAGAGAGATCTGAGGGCAATTCTCTCGAGACCAGTTCATCCTTGACAGGATCAGACAAGCCATTTAAAAAAGCATCCAACAGGGCGTTATCATTCCACCCGCAAGACGCTGCCAACGTGCGGAACTCTATGGCATAATCATAAACTGACCGTGAGCCTTGTCGGAGTCCCATGATCTCCCTCGCTGCTTCTCTTCCGTAAAAAGAGCGGTCAAAAACTCTCCTCAGTGAAGGCCCTGTAGCTGGAGCAGCATGGAGCATTGGAATCCCACAGGGCTGTCCCCCACTCTCGAGCCTTTCCAGTAAGGAGGGTGATGATGTAAGCTACACGGGAGTGTTCTGTGGGAAAAGCTAGGGACTGCAGTTCAAGAGAGAGAGAACATTGTGAGAGAAAAGAACGGCAGGTACCTGGATCTCCATCATATGGCTGGGCAGCAGGGAGCCTTGGTTCTCTGAAAGGTGACGGAGAGGGAGCTGGACCAGGAGCTGGAGGTGCAGGACTAAGTGGCACTGGGGCCTGAGCAGAGGGTGAAGCAGCTGCTGCACTTGACCAGAGAGGGTGTTGAATCTCTCGAGGAATGTCACGAGGTTCTGATTCACCTGTACGAGCTCCTGCTGATGAGTGCCTAGCATCACACCTTGCTTCTCCACAGCGACCCTCAGCTGTTCCATCTCTGCTGGTTCCATGATGGCCAGATCGTACTGTCAGGGCTGGTGAGGCCAGGTAAGGGACTGTGGAACCAAAAGCAGACTCAGAAGCTGATTAAAGGTTAATTAGGTTTTAATGTTAAAGAACACAAAAATAGGCAGCCAGGGAAAACCACTTGATAGGCAGAGTCAACTTAGTAGGCGAAAAAAGCACAGGCAGCAGTACAGGCAGGGCTCAAGCAGATCTCCAGAGTGGCAAAAACAGGCAGAGTTCAGTACACAGGTAGGCCGCAGGCAGTTAAGCAAAGGGGCTAGGCAAGACTCACGTGTCAGAACAGGCAGAGGTCGGTAACAAAGAGCAAGCAAAGTCCAAGCAAAGGTTTCCAAAAAGGTTCAGGCAAAATCACAAAGTCCAAAAACAATCCTTGGTCAAAAAACAGTAAATCCAGCAAGAACATGAGACAACGCAAGAATCCACACTGAAAGACGTGACGATCTGGCAAAGAGTGTTCCACATGGCATGGCTTAAAAGCCATGGCTGACAAGGAGAGTGGCAGCAGGTGTAGCAGAGCAAACACAGGTGATTGGACGCCTCCCTTGTCAGTCAACCAAAGCCAAGGCAGAAGGAAAACCCGGACCGGAGCAGCAAAGGCATCTCAAGTCACAGGCTAGGAAACGAGGCTTCTGGACCGGGTTGTGACACAAAGCCTGCTTGGCAAGCGCTCTAGCCAAGGACCTGAGATGCTTTGCATGACATCCTGCAGGATTTGTGGTGCAGGCAGGGATTGTGGAACAAGGTTGCACACATACTCCCATGTATTCCCAACTGAGAAGGAAGGCAGGTGACAGGACAGAGGATGGGCTAACAAATTGTATTGTAGAAATCTACCACATTGATAGTACTGCTACCTATGGTATCTAAAGAATGTATTTGCCTTTGTGAATTGCATAAAGGTTAAATGGTGCAGTCCTCCTCATAGTGCAAGTGCAATGTGTGTAGACTGCGCTAACTAAATCACTGGTCCAGCCTAAACGATCACATAGATCAGAGATTCCTGTTACTTTCTACTTGACCTCTACAAACTGACAATAAACCACATCGGCAGTCAAGAAACAATGTATTTACCCTTGCTGAATAATTTTTTAAACTGCAATTTTCTGATGTTTGCAGGCTTTGCTACTACCATTTATCACAGCCACTTTCGATTTTGAAACTTGTCATCCCCTCTCATCGTTGATTGACCCTCCATTCTGGTGGCTCAGGAAAACTTAAACACTTTGAGAGGAGCCAGACTAGTATCTCAGTGAAATGAAAATGAGTGAAGAATAGGTGGGTGGGGCCAGACTATGAACTTGTAGCTGCTTCTGATAATAAATTATCAGTGGTGGACGAAGTACACAAATCCTGTACTTGAGTGAAAGTAGAGATACACATGGTTAAATGTTACTCCAGTAAAAGTCCTCCTTTTACATTTCCACTTGAGTGGAAGTACAAAAGTACTTGCCTTCAAATGTACTTAAGTATCAAAAGTAAATGTCCTGAAATGTATTATGACTAATAAAGTTGCATTTACTATTGTTGAAATGATTCGGCACAGACATAGGCATTCATTGAGCCTTTCTCCTCCATTCAATGACAAAATAAGCTAATAATTGTTGTATGTAGAAAGAACTAAAAACAAACTAATGTGATATCTTATCTTAGATACTTCAAAGTAACCACATTTTTCTTTGTTGAATGAATTACACTTTCGGATCAAATCAAGATGTTCCCTTTTGTGTTTGATAGTGTCAGATTGTCTATCATTGTCTATCATTTGCTCGATGGCGTCAAGAGGCTAGTTATGGTAACATCAATATTGTGTAAAGGGGTAAACAAGGCACAGTGAATGGTGGATATGACTATAACATAGGTTAGGCAACACCGTTATTTAAAGCCTAGCTCACTTAATGGAAAATATGTAAGTACACATGTATTTGGACAGTCTTTTTTCCAAAAGGAACTTCAGTTGTACTTCAGCTGTCACAAAATGTAGTGGAGTAAAAAGTAAGATATTTGGCCTCAAAATGTACTGGAGTAAAAGTAAAAAGTTTAACAAAATTGAAATACTCAAGTAAAGTACAGATACATGAAAAAGCGACTTAAGTACAGTAATTGAGTAAATGTACTCAAGTAATGTCCACCACTGTAAATTATTAGTAAATATGTGATAATTCACAAAAATGTACTACAGAAATGTGTTCAAATGATTAAAAATGTTGTATTGACTATCACATAGCAATTGAGAATGTTCTTGGATTAGAGGCTCATAGGGAACAAAATATCCATAATTACCTGTAAATACATTTGCTAAACTGCAATTATCAGGTAATGACAGTCTGTTCATTCTTGTTTACCATGCATGTAGCAGTAGTTATATGGTCTTTTGGACTCCAACCGTCGACTTCAAGGCAATGCTGCCTGGAAGGCGCTAGGGTTAGGAAAGGGTTAGGGTTAAGGTTAGGATTAGGTGCCTTGAAGTCGACGGTGGCAGCGCTGCCTTGAAGTCGACGGTGGGGGTTCAAAAGACCATCAAGTACTGCAGTATGACTGAGGGATTTTTTGTAAGTTTATTTTCTAGCCAAAGGTGCTTGGAACCATCTGCCTAATGGGAGCAGCTGAAAGGAATGGTGGAGGAGTGTGAAGGAGCCGTACTGATTGAGTCTGCTTGTCTTTCTACTACTGCTGTGTGAGAGGTACCAGTGACGTTTCTTGCCCGTTTTTGCTGATTCTCTTTGTCAGGAAGTTGTATGCCATTGTTAAAATGTCCCGTCTAACATCAAAACCTCTCAGGTTCCTCAGAAGAAATGTGCTGTTGTGCACTTGTACAGATTCCATCAGCATGTGAGACGGACAGACTGTGGTCAACCTCTGTGCCCAGGTACTTAAGGATCTTGACCTGCCCCACCACCTGCCCCTACAGCATGAGTGCTTTGGGGAGAGGGTCGAGGGGCAGCAACAGAAAAAGCCCTATCACCTTTCGTTTTTAGGATTGCATTGAGGACTGAAAGATGTGAGGAAAACCTTAGTGGGCTAGAAGGACAGTAAGGACTAAGTAAGGTCACAGATATACTGTGGTGCCATCCCATTTAGGGCTTTGAAAACAAAAAGCAAAACTTGAATTCTGTATTTTTAACCAGTGGAGTTGGGCCAGCACAGGACTTATGTGCATATGTTTCTTAGTTCCAGTAAGAAGCCTAGCTGCTGCATTTTGGACTAATTGAAGTCTAGCAAGGTTGGTTCAGACCTAAATACAGAGAGTTACAATAGTCCAGCCTAGATAATACAAATGCATGGACTATAGTTTCTAAGTCAGTATATTAGAGCTAGGGCTTTAATTTAGCTATTGTTGTTGAAAAAAGCTTCCCGTAACCACTGACTTGCTTTTTGAAATTCAAAGAGGAATCTAGGTAAACTTAGATTTCTGACCTAACATTATCAGTAGAAGTAGGCTACATAGCGGCAGATGTCCTTTACATTATAAATGTATTACTGCTGTCTGGCACTTTTCCTAAGTCACTGAAAACAGCTGTTGTAAAGCCACTTCTCAAGAAGAATAACTTGGATGCCTCCAGGGCCGGAGTGGGGCCACTTTTCAGCCCGGGAGTTTCAGGCCCAAGACCGGCCCACGTTTTCCATAGTGGTGGAAATTGGATAAATGAAGCAACATTTCAGCTATCCTGTAGTTTTTATTAGTAGCCTACCATGGTTCAACAAATGTGTAAAGGTTATAATTCACTTCAACTGAGAAGTTAACAAAAATATTCCACTATTCCACAAGTTAACAAAAACGGAAAGAAAGAAAGAAAGCCTTTGAAATGTAGCCTATCCCACGCTTCCACAAAGGCATATTGAACTAATGTTTAGGCTACATGTTTTTGCATGGGTAGGCTGCGGTTTGGTGATTTAGCCTACTCCTTTACTGCACCCTCTTCTGAGCAAACAAGGCATATACAGTAGGTTTATCATGTAGCATAATTGCTCTTTCTTACATTAGCCTAAATAACTATAAATAACCTTTCTACTTGTCCCTGTAGTCATGGCCTCCTCATCACTAATTCCGGGCTCATAATTTTCAGCGGTCGACTGGTTGATCTGCTGCTCAGAGGCTACAATTTTTATTGCATAGGTCTACACAGATCAAGCTTCAGTTTTGTTATCAATATTTGCATACTGCAAAGTCTATGAATCGGATACAAAAGGCTAATATTTTAAGTAATGTAATATGTTGCTTGCGAATAGCTTGACAATGCTACAAACGTCCAATATTAGCCCAATAATTACATTGCCAATAGGCTCATTGCCTATAGGCTATCTCTCCTTTACCAGTTGCCACTTTTGTCTGTAATCTGGAAGCTTCGCACATTTAGCAGCATTCTACCTGGCCGTTTCAGTCCCTCCTGGCCTCTTTCTACATCCATCCTTCCTGACGCTTATGGCTACTGTAGGGCCGGCCCGGCTATCCGTAGGCTATCTGTGAAAACTTTTTGGAAAAGACGGGCGATATGGACCCAACCAACTCTTTTTGGGAGGGGAGAACTCCCTCACATGGTATGCTACAACCCATGCAGAGGCAACGGTGTCATGCACAGAATGCGGAACGTGTATAGCCTACTTATAGACTAACGTGACAAATTTAAATATTTTTTTCCTCGACCGGCCCAAAAGTGAAGCGGCCCACCGGGAATTCTCCCGATTCTCCCGACTACCCACCCCGGGCCTGGATGCCTCCATGCTAAACAATTACAGACCCATATCCAATCTACCTTTTATTGGCAACATTATTGAAAAAGTAGTCTTTAATTAAATAACCACCTTTCTAACATCAAATGTGTATTTTGATTACTTTCGGTCTGGTTTTTGGGCATATCACAGCACTGAAACAGCTCTCATGTAAGTTTTCAATGGCATACTCCTCAACACAGATTCAGGTAAAACATCAGTCAGTGCTACTGGACCATAGTGCAGCATTTGACACTGTTGATCACAATATTTTACTACACAGACTAGAACACTGGGTTGTATTTACAGACATAGTTATCAACTGGCTAAAATCATATCTACAAGAAAGGAGTTTCTTTGTTGCCATCGGAAACTGTACCTCAACACCAACATCCTTGACCTGTGGTGATTCCCAGGGGTCGATCTTGGGGCCACTATTATTCAACCTCTATATGCTCCCACTTGGACAAATCATCCAAAATAGTTTGATTTCATATCATAGATATGCAGATAACACACAAATTTACTTAGCCCTGTCACAAATTACTATGCCCCCCTTGAATTTATGTGTCTTTTTATAGAACAAATCATCACCTGGATGTCTCAAAATTTCCTTCAGCTGAACAAAGAAATAACTAAAGTACTTAAAAAGGAGGAAAGACTCCTTGACACAAAGGGGTTGAAGGCAAAGGATAATACTGTTAAAAATCTTAGTGTATTAATTGACAGTGATCTAAATTTTAACAGCCACATGAAAGCAATAACTAAATCAGCGTTTTACCACCTCAAAAATATTGCCAAACTTAGAGGGCTGATGTCAAAACATGATTTAGAAAAACTCATTCATGCATTTATCTCCAGCATGGTTGATTACTGTAATGCAGTGGTCCCCAAACTTTTTCTTCCAAGGGCCAGCTCACTATGCCTGGCTCTAAGAGAGGGCCAGAGATTCGGAGTATATTAGTAAACATAAATAGCTTAGTGCTGTGAACAACAGCAGTCTACCTTAGTTGAATATTCCATTACATTTAATCATAGGCTACTGCAATTTAATACCATTATTAGCTGTGTTTATATTGCCATCATACCATATCAGTGTAAAATGTAGCTCAAATGAAATAATACTAATAAAAAGACTTTAACATTCCCAAAAGTATTAGCAGGGAGTCCCAAAAGTGTATTTGATCCAAAATGTGTGAACTCTGAACTCTGTGTATTTGCATACACAGCCCAAGTTGTGAACAAGCAATATCCTACAAATAATTTGAAGTTCTCAAACTATGAGAGTTTTATGAAGTGCAGGCAAAAACATCTGAAATGACCACTTTCACTCACCTGATGAGAACTTGTGAATATGTATGAACATTTGAACGAGTGAATAAAAAATAGAAATAATTATCCCAGAAAGTCCCAGAAATATGACTTGACTTAGTTAGTTATTAAAAATTAATTGATACACTTCTAGAATACTTTGAGCACTAATACAGTCAGCCTCTTGCATTGTTTGCAGGTAGGCCTACGTTTCATTCCGTTTTCGATGGCAAACGCAAAACAGCGCCAAAACAACCACCAGTGGACAAAAAGAGTATTACATGTGTGTACTGTTAAGACTCGCCATAGAGAATGAATGGTGGAAATTACGGAAGTTATAGTTTGACGATGTCGTACTCCCATGCGGGCCAGATGCTATATACCGCGAACATGTTTTGGGAGGCCACCCAAAATGAGGTGGCGGGGCCGTAGTTTGGGGACCACTGCTGTAATGGACTGTTCACAGGCCTTCCTAAAAAGACTATTACAACAGCTTCAGGTGATACAAAATGCAGGAGCTAGGATTCTAACAAAAGCTAAAAGAACTGACCACATTACTCCAATTCTTAAGTCTCTGCACTGGCTTCCAGTAAGTCCCAGAATTTACTTTAAAGCACTGCTGCTTGTTTATAAATCAGTAAATGGAGCAGGACCTAAATACCTATCAGACATGCTTCAGCAGCCCACACACCTTCTTGTCCTCTCAGGTCCCAGGTGAAAAACCTGTTAGTAAAACCTGCTGTTAGAACTAAACTGCTTTTAGCTGCTATGCGGCTCAGCTCTGGAACCGACTTTTGGATGACATCAAAAAAGGTCCCAACTGTAGCCAGTTTTAAATCTAGACTTAAGACCAAACTGTTCTCAGATGCTTTCTGCTAACTGCGCTGAGTTACAAAATATGAATCTGCCTTGATTATTCGACCTTGTCTTTTATTTAGGGCTGTCAAAATAACTGATTCATTTCGATTAATTCATTTGAGAAAAATAACTGATTAAAAAAAATAACGCAGATTAATTGATTTCGTGTGACCTTTGACCCCGAGCCATTCTAGTCAGTAACCATTAGACTGTAAAATGAAGGAGAGAGAAGAAAATGTGCTGCCTAGATCATTGATTGGAAAATTTACTTTTAAAAAACAGCCTGATGTTGATAAAAATAAAGTGTTGATTAAAATAAAGCCCTCTGCAATGTCTGCAGCAAGGAATTTGCATATCACCGGAGTTCGTCAACTCTAAAGTCGCATGCATCAATGCAAAGAAATAATGTTGACATTCAGGGGAGTGTTAATTTATTTTCATTGTGTCCCCTAGGTTATATCTGTGGCCTGAAATGCCTTGTATGTGAAAAAAAAAAACTTCTTCCACTTGAATTGATTTCCTCAGCATATTAGGTCATATCATAGATTATTATGGCCATTATTTGAACAGTGAAAATAATAATAAAAGAGTTTTTGAACTTTAATGTCACTAATGCTGATTATTCAATGATTCATTTGAATTTAAATATTTAAAATACTTTCACAGCAAAAAATATATATGCGATTAATTTAGATCAGGGGTCTCAAACACCCGGCCCGCGGGCCAAATCCGGCCCGCGTCCTGCCCAATTCCGGCCCGCGACGTATGACAAAATAATTATGTAATCCGGCCCTTGAGGCTATTAATTGCGACAAACAACGATACTGATTAAAATAGACGATAGATCCAGGTACGGTGACAAATCTCATTTGCAGGCCTACTCTGCTCCACTATGTGCAAGACATCCAGAGCTTGATTCAAACCCAAAATCGCTGCGCAAAGTTTTCAGGAAATACTACACGCGAGAAACACAAAGACGTGCATATGTAATGACGCGGAAGCGATGCAGGCCATAGTGTTGCAGAAATTGAAGCAGAAATTAAGCAGAAATAGGCCTACACCAAATGTTGAAAAACGTTCACGTGTGATCTTAGGTAAGCTATGTTATTCACCTATTCTAATTCTGAAGGAGAATATCCTTTTGGAGATTATGATCGATCGTCTATGACAGTGATAGTCACGGTGCGTCTGTGAATGGAGGTGCGTGTATACAACGGTGTCCACTAAGCATACCATGCTTGTTTCGACCCTCTGCCCAACATAGCTTGGAGGTTGCAGTGGTAATCGTGATGAGTGTCCGTAATGGATGTGGTACAGACAGCAGGGCTAGTAGAAATAGGGCTCTAAAGAACTACAAAGTCACCCGCAATATGATGCGAACTTCTGGGTACTGCAGATTACCCGCGATAGGAACTGTTTGACCAGAATACTTTATTGTAGGCCTATATTGTAGTAATCTATTACTAAACCACAACATCTTAGGTGTTGGTATACATCTTAGGTGTTTTCCTGTTAATTTGTTATGTGGGTAATATGAAAAAAGGAAAGTAAACCTGTCCAGTATTTACTGAAAGGTGCATAATTTGAGGTGCTTGCCATCCAGTGACAAATTAGATGGGTAAATTTACCCCCTTCATAAACTTTACAGTAGGACTTTATCTGTGACCACTTTCAAGCCATGGCCTTTTGAAATTTTGATATAAAAATCCAATGGTGTTGCTTAACCCTGATGCCTAGTTTGCCAGGTTTAAAAAAGTTATGAGAGGAAATATTTTTATTTGGTGTGAAACACACACACATACCTGTTTTTATGTTTTTCATTTATTTTATAATTTGTATTAATATTTATTTTATCATTATTTTATTTATAAGCTAAGGTTGCTAGCACAGGTGTCTAAAACTAGATAAAAACACTTGCACTTTCTGTTTGCAGTTTTGTGTGGTATTTGAAAAAAAGAACATTGCATTTTCAGAAATAGCCGGCCCTCCAATCAGATTACGTTGGCAGAATTGGCCCCCAGCTCATTTGAGTTTGAGACCCCTGATTTAGATTAATTAATCACGGAGTATGTAATTCATTCGATGATTTTTTTTTAACGATTGACAGCCCTACTTATATTACTTTTTTACTACTTTTGCCTTTTTTTTGCTTATTAATTATTCTTTATTTTTAAATGATTTTACCTTGTGCGTTTTATGTTTTCTTTTTATTATGATCTTTATTATTATTCTTTACTTTTTAAACTATTCTTTGACTATTGCCCTTCTATAATTTTATCAGCTATTCCTGTTTGCTTTTGTTTATGAAAAGCACATTGAATGACCTCTGTGTATGAAATGCGCTGTATAAAGTTGACTTGACTTCACCTCACTGTGGCAATTGACTCAAGTGCACTTCTTAGCTTAGCAACAGAGCTGAGTGGACCAAAAATAATTATCTTTTTTTTCTTTTCATTTAATTGTAAGACATTTTTAGCCATCAAACTTTATTTCATTAAGGTAGTTCAACAGACTTTCCAAAGTGCAGGAACTTTCGGTTGTTAATGGCAGGTAAAACTGAGTCATCTGCATAGCAGTGATATTGAATGTTGTGTTTGTTAAAGATGGAGGCAAGTGGGAGCATATATAGGGAGAATAGCAGAGGGCCTAAAATGGATGAGTGACGAGCACAGCCTTGTGGGACCCCAGTATTTAAAACAATGTTGCTGGATGTAAGACCATTCATTCTGACATGTTGGGGTGTGTCCTTTAAACAGTTAATCCAGAACAGCAGTGTTGTGTTGACTTTTAGTTCTTAGAGGCAATACAGATTGTATAGCACTATACATTACTTATGGGACTGAACAATGAATTCATTCAAGATAATTCTTTTATACAACCTTATAACTAAAATAATTTCCTTTGGCTAGTGGCATGCCAAAAAATCCATCTTATAATAAACAATCCCTGTCATTTAGGCTTTTTAAGGCTTTAAGTCAACAACAGTGAAAAGGTGGATAAAAAATGTAGGCACCAATTTCAAGTATGTAAATCAATTTTATTACAAATACACAAAACACATTTGCACACTGCTTCATGGAAATGGCTCTAATGACAAACATTAATGTTTTCTGAAGAAATGTAAACAACATGAGCTTTGTCACTCTCAAAACCACAATATTACTCTAGTGCAATTTCATACGGCCAGCAGATCCTACGTTCACTATGCAAGTAGACAATACTGACAAACATAAGTGCATCCTGAAGAAAGCCATTTTCCTTATGAATTGCCATGATTAGTTCATTTGTTTTCAAATAGACTGGTATCTGATGTGAAGTAGAAGATTTGGCACAAGACATAGATGGAATACCACCGGAAGCAGTTCTCAGCTGTCCCCTTTGCAACGTCCCTGACATCCAAACCCAGTGCTAAGAGCCACACGGTTATTTAGGAGTGCAAGGTGCCCTCTTAATACCACACTGGGAGCTTTGAAAACCCAAAGCCAGAGTGGGGAGCGAATGTGCTAGTGCTCTCAGTGCTGCGCAAACAACCCTCTCTTGCCTCTTCTCACCCTGGTGATGGAGCCAATGACAGCTGGAGTACTGGAGCTGGTCCAGTCGGAGCTCTGCAGAGTCTAGATCATAGATATTAGAAAGCTAGATACCGCATTGTCCGTCGAGTTCTATTAGGTGGCATTGTAAACGCGGCCGCAATATTTCTGGGGGCAACACCTTTACTGTCTATGGGCAACGCTTGCCGCCATTCAGAGACACCTGTCTGATTTCCAGTCAGAGTCACATGCTCCTCCATTGGCCTCCAGTGATTGTTGCCCCCACCAAGATGGCGTCGCTATTTACGTACATTCTAGAGCCCAATGCGGCATCTAGCTTTCTAATATCTATGGTCTAGATCCCCACCTTATTCACAGAACTGCACAGCACACAGACAAATACAGTGAAGAGGAAATTTAACCATACGAGACAAAGTGCAGCTCAAATGTTAACCATCTGGCTAAAACCAATCATTAACAATGTTATGGTTAGCAACAGCAAGGCACTTACATGAAGTCAGCCTTCTGAATCATAAATTACCAGTGAAAATACAAACAGGACCATGCCACTTTACTTGATCTGGATACATACTAAAGAACAAAACACCAAACACTACGTAAGACCCTGTAGAAAGCATTGCAAGTCAGCAGCTCATTCAAATAATAATAAAAAAAAAACACTTAAAAAAGCTTTGAAAATATTCATAAACATTCAGCGTACTAATTGAGGGTGCTTTACTAAATGGGGCTAACGCACTGAGGTTAGATGACAATAATGGCACAGGCATCCAAGCTTCCCCCTAATTAAGGCGTAATTTACCACGTGAGAATGCAGAGATCACACACTCATTTGTTCAGCGCCTCTTGAGTGCAACCTTTTTGTTGTGTATGGAAGGTTATAATAATAGGCTGGCCAATCTCAGGGGTTTAATAAGCTAGATGAAACGCTTCTATTAATACCATTAACACAGGGCATATAAACAAAGATTTTAGACAAACATCTTATCAGTACCATAGAAGTAAATGTAAAAAAGACTAAATTGTACCTCCAATTAAAGTTATTAATAGACAAAAATGATATTCACAGTGATAAGACCATCAAGCTCTTTACTGCATTGCGAGTGTATGGCACTTATCGCATTCACACAAATTGTTTGTTTGCTTGTTTGTGTGAGTGTGTTCCCTGGCAGCGTACAACTGCTGAGTGCGGTTATTAAAAAGGAAAAAGCTTCTGAGTCAGATGAAGACATGACAGTGTGTCTGAGTTTGGCCCTGGCAGCTGGGCTGTGATGGAGCCTGGGCTACTCTCAATTGCCCAAACCACTCCGGCTCTTTCCGGATCGCTCCCATATCAAAGGCTCTCCCTTTTTTATCCACTGTCATCCTGGCTTTCGTTTTGCCTCTATTTGTAACTCAGTGAAAGAGGCAAGAAAAGCTGTGTGTGTGTGGTGTGTGTGTGTGTGTGCGTGCGTGTGCAGTTTGTGTTGGAGCGGGTTAAAAATAAAAACAAAAACAAAAAACGCTCTGATGCCTTTGCTTTCCAGAGCGCCATTTTCATCCTCACTTTCCCTGTTGTCTATGCTGCCTGATTCTGAGCCCAGGATTGGTATGCATGAGCTCACCCGTCTGTCTTGCAGCCTCAATCAGGCCAGCTTTTTCCAATCAACATCTCTCTTCCTGGACTCCCCCTCCACAACACACACACACACACACAGACCCACATGCGCATCAAACTACCCTTCATTGTCTCCTCTTCCTTTCTCTGGTGTGATCACACATACCAGAGCTCAGGATGCCTGTCAAGATAGCCAGGCTGGAGGCTGGAAGCTGGGGGGGGGGGGGGGAGGGGTGAGATGAAGGGAGGGAAGGGAGGCTTGACTAGACAGCCCTGTCCACTGCCTTGCCTTCCCCTCGACCCTTCTTCTTGGGCTTCTTCAGTCGGTACACGTTGAAGGTCTTGTTCTTGAAGACGCGCGTGAACAGGGATGAGTAGACTGGCGAGTCTGTCTTGATGGCGTCGCAGAACCTCGGGTCAGGCGACGCCACCAGGTCGGGGTCGTTCTCTCCCTCGCCGTCCATCACCTGGCAACACACAGCGACACCTCAGATGTGAATCAGACCCTCTCACGTGGCTCACTCCCAGTGCTGCTGTCTGCAGTGTCCAGCACCACCCGGGTGTTTAACAGTGCTGCTCTACCCCCAGAGGCAGGTGATGACCACTCGCTTTTATTATTATTACTTTTCTGCTTTACGCCCATTGATGTAAAAATCATGCTCCATACCCACCCACCCACTCAACAACACACACACACACACACACACACACCAACATGCCCCCCCCCCCACACACACACACACACCAACATGCCCACACACATAGACTCACACACACACACACACACCAAGTCACGCAATCAGTGAGAATTCTTGCATTCCCACCACCATAAGATGAAAGTCTAGACTGGGGGATAGGTGCTCCATCCCCATCTAAATAAATAAATAACTATGAAAAGTGACTCATTTACTGGCAGCATCAAACGGGGCTGTGAGGGGCGAGGAAGGGCTTTCATGCGCTGCTGACACCCAGATCAGACATGGCTCCATCTTGGGCCCCCTTCCTGCCTGTAATTGAGCTCTTTCAAAGCCATCACTCCTCTAGCTGCCACTGACTGACGGCGGTGACAGGCAGCCAACAAGTTATTTACAGCACACGCACACCCCCTACTTACACACATACACATGCCCAGACGTACACCCCATATCTCACACATACACACACACACACACACGTTCCCACACACACACACAAAGTCTACTTTTTTAGACCTGTGACATGAAGCTGAGCTGAACAGGGAACAAAGGGTTAGCCCACTTCAATCACAGCCTTCTACCTCACACACTCACACACACACACACACACACACACACACACACAGACTTGGGTGACACCTACGTGTCCATTGGCCAGGTCCAGCAGGTCTCGGAGGCGGCAGCCGCGGCTGTGTCTCCTCTCGTAGCAGATGCTGTCCTCCAGCACCACGTAGTCGGCTCCCGCCGCACGCAGCACCCGGTGCACCTCCTCTGGTGACTGCCGTGCGTACACCTGGTACACCTGCCAGCCAGAGAGAGAGAGAGAGATCAACACTACTGACGCACGTACACCTGGTACACCTGCCAGCCAGAGAGAGAGAGAGAGATCAACACTACTGACACACGTACACCTGCCAGAGAGAGAGATCAACACTACTGCCGCGCGTACACCTGCCAGAGAGAGAGATCAACACTACTGCCGCGCGTACACCTGCCAGAGAGAGAGATCAACACTACTGCCGCGCGTACACCTGCCAGAGAGAGAGATCAACACTACTGACGCACGTACACCTGGTACACCTGCCAGCCAGAGAGACAGAGAGAGAGACAGAGAGAGAGATCAACACTACTGACGCACGTACACCTGGTACACCTGCCAGCCAGCGAAAGAGAGAGAGAGCAGCAGATTTTTAGATCAACAGTACTCTATTAGCCAGCAGGGAAATCCCACTAGCCTGAGGGTGGGAACAGACTACCAAAGAGTTGGTGACAGTTTCCAAAAGCCATTGCATACCACAGTCAAAAATTATTTCAGATCATCAGTCCCCATGCTCCTACAAACTGATGTATCCCTCACATAAACATAGAAATAGTTTTATTTTGGTTTGCTTTTCTTGTAGAGTTGTCTACACATCAGACTCCAATATGGATTAGATGGTGAGGTAGCTGAGCTAACTGGAGACGTGTGCACTGTGGAGGCTGCCGACAGCAGCAGGCTGGGCTATGCTCACTCTGTTCTCTACATCAGAATGCGCGGCGTGCTGGTGGTCAGGCCCATTCCGCTCACGTCCCCCCGGCTTGGAGCGGCCGCCACGGCGGCAGAGCAGAGGAGAGGCGAGGCGAGGAGGCCCTACCCCGCGCTGTCGGCACATCCTCATTAGTCCCCCTCATGCAGGGGTCTGCATGTGAACACGGCACGGCGCCACCCACGGTGGCCTGGAACGCATCCCACCCCCCCCACAGCCCAGCCCAGCCGCCCCTCCTGCCCCACCACCCCCACAGGCTCCTGGCTTTGTTTAATGCGCTTTCTAGGCGGCTTGGGCAAAGCAACAATTAATCTCTGCCGCTGACAAGTGCCTGACTAGTGCTCCATCTGTCAGAGGGCGCAGACAATGAAAAAATGGCATTGTTTTCCCAGATAAAGAGACACTGACTGAAAGAATTACTAAGGAGGGGCGAGACGGGGGAAGAAGGCCGCGTGCGAATAAGAGTGAGGGCAAGGAAACATGACTGGCCTGCAAGTTCATAACACTGACTCAGTTTTACCATTAGAAACGATATTGTCAAAGACATTTGTATTAATGCCATCACCTGACACATTCCAATGCAAGTCTAATAGAATTCTGAAGCCTGGCGTATGTACTGTATTTGTCCAACTCAGTAAGAAAATGCCTCTGATTAGCACAGCATAATTTGGCAGCCTTGACACAAGGTCAAAAACCGATATTTTGTTCAAGTTCAGAAAACACAAGAGAGCACATGCATGAGGTGCGAAAGCTGGGTTTTCACACACATATCGACCATAATTTCTGTTTCCAGGTCAGGTCTCAGGTTCTGTTCTGCCACGCGTGTGATTGTTATCTCACCTTAAACTTACATAAACTCCACAAAACACCATTGCTTATTTATGGCCCTCGCATACAAAATTCACCAGCACCCCTTCACAACAGAACGTGATCCCTGGGAAACACACACACACACACACACACACACACACAGGATCGATCAGAGTCCTCTTGCTGCGTGCGCTGGGGAGTGGAAAGGTGTGCTGGTGGTAGGTTTACCTGTCTGGTTCTCTCCCTCAGGGCCTTGTCTTCGTAGTGTGGATGATTGGTCAGAACCCTCCCCGTGCAGAGCTTGATCCCAGCCAGCAATTGCATGCTGCCTGCAAACACTGCCTTCTTGGGGGTCTTTGAGCTGGGGAGAGAGGGAGTGAGTGAGAGAGAGAAAAAGAGAGAGATGGAGAGAGCGATAGTGAAAGATAGACAGAAAGAAAGAGCTCTGTGTGTTATTAACGATTTGAGTTCAATGAAGCAGGGTGGTGTGTGAGGATATTAGATGGCGGCAGAGTTCACCGTCAGCAGTTTACAGGCTCATCATAAATATCAGAGAACACATTAACATGCTGGATTTCTGAGGGACCCACCCGTTCTACACAGGTTAAATTACCTGTGTTCCTCCAGCGCGTGGCTATAAAGCACCCAATACCGCTCTTTAATGGCCAGCTGTGAGGACCGAGGCTCCCTCACGCTCTCTCTCGCCAGCTCGGACGTCCACTGCAGCCTCTGAACAGATTCCCGCATTTAAATTCCACAACACATCGGAGGCCGGTGCTTCTCAAAAACATTCTCCTGCGCTACTATCAGCGGACTTAAGACTCCCCTGGAGTTAAACCTGAAGGACATTTGTAACGCTGAAAAATAACACAACTATCTGCGTGGTGATTCCTGACACGACTAAAGGCCGTTTACCCTGGGGGACGTCAGCAATGTGCTCGTGAAGGTGATGCAGACAATGCCGCGTGAGACAGAGGGAGTGAGAGAGAGATTGGATTAAAGCTCCGGCTGGAATGTTTATTAACGCAGGCAAGGCCGGGCCAGAATGTTTTCATTACTGCCTTTTGACCCCGGCACCACCACCACCACCACCCTTTCCACTTCCAGCCCGGCTTGTTGTGAAAAGTTTGGGGGTGAGAGGAGGTGAGCGGTGTGGAGGTAAAAAGGCGAAGCCAACTATCTCATGCTGGAGCTAGGAGCAGATGAGGTCATCCTCTTTCACTCAGTCTCTCTCACTGTCTACCTCGCTCCAGCTCACCTGGGAGGAGGGGGTTGGGGAGCGGAGAGGCCGTGTGGTGGGGGGGCTTTTAATCTCGGCCAGGGTGAGATGGTGCCATACTGGCAAGGAAGGAGAAATCGTTACCAATACTGAGAAAGCCTCAGCTCTATGTGAGCTGGCGTGTGTGTGTCAGTGAGTGTATGTGTACCTGTATGTGTGTGAGAGTGAGAGTGTGTGTATAGTGTCTGTGTGTGTGTGTGTGTGTGTGTGTGTGTGTGTGTGTGTAATTGTCTATGTGCTCATCCTCCACCTCCGCCTCCTCAATTCTGATTACTGCGACGTGGCCCCATGTCTCAGTGCTGAGGGCTCCTGCCGCTAATAGACTGCAGTGGGGGCTGCCATTAGTCACCCAGGTGCCGCTGCCACGGCCGTCTCCCGGCGGGTAATGTGTGCAGAGAATGAGCCAGGCGCAGGCTCCTCGGGGGCAGGCTTTGAAGTGAGGGGGCCGACACAATACACCCGGATCACTGCAGTGGATGAGCGAGCGAGTGAGTGAGTGAGTGAGTGAGTGAGCACGGGCCCAAAAATACCAGCACTCTGGGTTAGTCAGAGCGCTGGCGGAGCCGGAGTGGCACACATACGCACGGGCACAGCACGGCACAGCACAGCACTGCACGGGCACACAGGAACTGCTACGCCCACCCTGAGGATTAAGCCATTCAATCCCCTGTTACAGTCTAATTGACTGTTCCCTCCTGCAAGAGTCATAGTGTTATCGGTGTTAAGAAAGAAGGAACAAAATATAATTATTTGGCAGCATAGCAAGACACCGCACCAGGAATATCACACTCTTCTCTTCTGTTCTCTCTCTCTTCTCTTCTGTTCTCTCTCTCTTTTCAGTGTGAGGAGCTATTTTCCCCATCTTTAAACCCCCCGTGTTTATCCACAGTTCTGATCCAAATGGAGGAAAATAAGACCATTTTGTCAAAATGATCCACCCCCTGAGACCTGTTCTGTGTATGTTGTGACTGGGGGGGGGGGGTACTGCAGGGCCATTAGGCACTCTATTTGAGATGCCTTACTGGAGTGATGGGATTGACCTTTGACCCCCCTCCTCCCGGGTCGCCTACCTCCCCTCTTGGCATGTGTCCATCTTTAATTACTGAATATTGACGGTGGGCACCTCGGGACTGGGGCTGATTTACATTTAATTTCAGATTGATGTGCTCTTATGTAAATGCCATCCGGCGTTAGCCTGCACCTCTGGTGACATTATAAAAATGGATTAATGTTGTTAATATTCGTGTGTGTATGCGTGGGGATGAGTGTGTGCATGTGTGTGCGTGTGTGAGTGACTGTGGGGGCGCTCGTAGGCGGTTTGTGTTTGTGTGGTGTGCGGACACATTGTTATGCACGCTGGTGCCCAAGTTGCATCGTGCACCACTGTGTGTGGTTGCCTCAGAGCTCACGGAGTGAAATAAATGACTTTGTGTATATTTCTGGACACAAACTCATTGACGCTGTGGCTACTACGACCTTATATGAGTGGACGGTATGGGGGAAAGGAGCACAAACAGACACCTGTGCT
The DNA here is from genome assembly GCF_046254945.1 of Alosa pseudoharengus. NCBI lineage: Eukaryota > Metazoa > Chordata > Actinopteri > Clupeiformes > Clupeidae > Alosa > Alosa pseudoharengus. Next base: position 32,284,562 of record NW_027468630.1, on the reverse strand, counting down.
ACCTTCATCTAAATGTTTGGCTTAACATGAGGACAGCGTCCTTCACCTTTAAGGCTGGTCAATTCATCTCAAAGGAACACAGCGGCATTGGAAGATCAGGTATCCATCTGTCAGTCGAATGGATAGATTTTCATCTGAACACCTGGCGAGGGAGGGATTTATCACAGTGGATGCAACATCAACTGGGCAAACACACATCAATGCACTAAACCGATATAAGTGGCAGGGAGACAAAGTCCATTTGGTAGGTAGGATTGCTGGCAGTGTCTCTTTCATTAGTCTGTCATACTGACAGTGAGTTAAACCTTTATATACACACAGATACAGGCACAGTCACTTTCACAAACAAACAAACAGACAAAAACACACACACACACACACACACACACACAGACACACACACACACACACACGTTCCTGAGGGAGGCACCATGAATGAATGTGATTGAGCTGTAAGAAAGGAGCAGGTAGGGTTGAGGCTGGAGAGAGAAGAGAGAGAGAGTGACAGGGGTTGAGCGTCTGTCACGTTGCGTCCCCACAGAGCGCCTGGCTCTGATCCTCTCTGTGCTCCTCCTCTGGTGCCCGCGGCTACCGGAGACGTGCTTGCCCCCCCCCCCCCTCAGGACCTCGCCCCGCCACGGCACGACAGCACCGCCGCTCTCCGCTACCGCCTCCTATTGATTGAGCCGCGTTAAAAGTGAGTTGTGATGTAATGACCGATAGCCGTGAGCAGTCCCTTTCTAATGCGATCGATTGCAGAGACCAGGGTGAGTTTGGTTTTATAACATGCGGAGCGTGGCAGAGTGAAGAAGAGCAGACATGATTCAGTCATGGGAAGACAGTCATGATTCAGTCATGGGAAGACAGTCATGGTGCAGTGAAAAACACAGGGAGCCTGGAGCTGCTCCCTTAGCTAAGCCTCAGTACGATAGAATCTGTAAGATGCCTATGATGTAAGTTGCTAATAAAGAAACCCAGGCATGTTGAACAATATGCTCAATTAAAGCCACCGACACCAGCCTGGAAAACAGTACTCAGTACTCAGATTTTTGGTGAGAGAGAAATTCCACAGAGACAGCAACAAAAAGTTGCTAATTTGAAGCAATTGAAAACAGAGGAAGAGAGAGCGTTAAGACCGACAATTAGCATGGAGGAGGTAGAAGGAGAGGCAGAGGGAGAGAGAAAATCTGGGGAGGTTGACAACAGTAACAAAAAAAGGGGAAAAAAATGTCAGAAACAGCAGGAGAAAAAAGACATGCTTTGTTCGGCTGGTGAACAGTGTAAATTGCTAAGGGCCGCCAAAAAATTCCTTAGACAAAAACAAAAGCCTAATTTGTCTTCATTATTCCAAACAAAGCAGGATTTCAAAATAACTAACCATTGTGCCATCAAAAGAAAAAAACACAACAGAACAGAACAGTGGCAATTTGAACAGAGCAGAGGGATGGAAATTAATCTGGTGGCAGGCAATGTTCAAAATGATAAGGTTGTCTGCAAATGGGTGTTTAACACCGAGAGAAACTCTGGCATCTCTGTCAATAGATGAGAGAGACCCCAGCCAGTCTGAATGGCTAAGCTGGAGGGGTGAGAAGAGCTGGACACAATGGCCGACTGGTGGCTGATCAGGTTACAAAACGCCAAATCCCAGACTGCAGCCACACTATGAGCTCAGGCCAGTTCTGCCGTCTGGTGCAGACGGTTGGCTAGCTACCACAACAGAGCTGCAGCAGCCTTCTCCTAGATACACGCTGAAAATGTCTGAGCGTTCATCAAACCTGAAGCTGTTGCAATTTCAGGATGTAGTTTCACCCCCATGAGCCTATGTCTACAAGCTACTATCTGTTGTGGATCAATACACACAGTCCAAACAAACAGGAAATAACCCCTCGAGGAGAAATAATGATATTAATAAACAAATTCCCATAACAAATCATCATTTATAAACTGGATAAATGAAAGCCTGATAGAAGCATAAACAATTTAGCTTATGATCCAGTAAAATGTGTCAAAAGCAATGGGCTAGCAGAGCCAAGCTTGGCAAATAACAGTAGAGCTGATCAAGTCCCATCATCATCACCACCATCTTGATCACCACCAGTCCCACTCCAAAACAAATGGATCTTCATCTTCAGTTCTCACTCAATAGACTACACATTTACTTAAAATATTTGTCAATTCGTAGCTAGTTGGATAGCTGGGGAAATTAAACTCAATTGCAATTGACTTTGCAGTATAACATGTCTGAGAGTATGTGAAAATAAGATTTTTTGCCTACGATTCACCTGCCCCATACGGGCCAATGGGAATTAACGATGTTCCCCCCTCTCATTCTCTCAGCATTTGAAAGCTCTACTAATCTACACGTGAAAGTGGAGGAGCTTTGGTGATGCGGGGTTTCACGAAACATGATTCCCGCTTAACTCTTTCATCTGCGGCGTAATTAGCGCGCTAGAAGCGGCTTAATGCCACTGCGCGAGCCAAGGTAACTCCAAACCTTAATCCCCCACGCAAATTGGATTTGCTCTGTGGGGAGGGACCGGTGTCATTACGCTCGCAGCGAAAGCGTTTGCGCTGATTACGCCGCTCTCCTCTGCTGGCTCCCTCGTCTCTCTCATTTCCCTAGTCCTCGGCTACTCTTCCCCACTGCTCAGGGAGAGGAGCGGAGCGGTAGCCAGTGCAGCTCAGTTTGGCGGCCTTGATATGATGATGAGAACATTCCAGAGAAAGGGTAGCTGCCAGATTTATCCAGCGGCCAAAACAAGTCTTATTCATGGGCCAAATAAACAACGCGCCATATATGGCTTCATGTAAACGCAGCTAGCCAGCCGCTTTGGCGGTGGGTTAGGAGTTGTGGAAAAATCTTCAATTAGGTTTTCCCATTAACTAGGGTATGTGTGTGTGTGTGTGCGTTTGCATGTGTGTGTGGTCAATGATGCTGTGGTTACCTTATCCAGGCCATGAGCTCCACGGTGTCTGGGTCATAGAATTCCCTCAGTTCGGAGACTTCTTCCATCAGTCTGGGCCAGAACTATGAGACAGAACACATACTGCCAGGTGAAAACCTCTGAAAGGAGCCACAGTTACATCTAATAGCAGTCACACATTATTAAAGGTAGCCTACACACAAAGACAAATTTATCTGTGCTACCACAAAGGAAAACAGAACTTTGAAAGGAGAGAGAAAACTCTTTCGGATATTCAGGAATATCTTGGTAATTCAGCAGAATAGCTTGTCTAAAGTGGTACACAGTTACACTACAACAGGAGATGGAAATATGCAAAATGTAATGAGATATTTTTTGCAAATACCTTACCTTGTAATAAAGGAATGCAAGAATTACAATTGGAACCGTGTATCTGATAAGCCTTAACCCAGTACACTACGGGTGACCCGTATTCGGGAAAATACAGTGCCCCCCACCTCCCCCCAACAACCCCCATGCATCTTTTTGCACCTTATCATGAACTACCATAGTCATGCTATATACCATTTTAAAGCTGAGAAACTCAAGAATCGATATATGTAAAGCTTTCCATGAATTAACATATATTTCGTGTGTAAAATATAAGTTTATCCCGATATATAACATATCAGAATACCCCCCTCCACCACCCCCCAAAGTTGCTGCGTTCATACTTTGTCACTTGTCTGTATGGCCGTACCAATAAGTTAGCCCAGCATGCTTGGTCTTGAAATTTTCGTAAGAATCCATAGATGTAAAATATCTACATTGTTTTATTGCCAATATATTGAGTAGTTGTACACGCCAGTACAAACAAAACAGATACATACGAAAAGAAGCGAAGTAAAATCTTAGTTTTCGCGGAAATCCAGATATTTCGGTTCTACTTCCATTATTGTCGCTGGATTCACGGTACTCCGCGTGTTCACGAGGCTCTTCTGATTCCATCGATACCCATTACATGTCTGTAGGACCAATGAGAGTCGAGATAGATGCCATCAAAGCCAATGAGTCACGTAAGCGATGAATCTGACAACCAGTCTTTGAATGGCCATAGCGCTGTGTCTGAGTGAGCCAATGAGATGGGACCTAGATGTCCGTGTAGCCAATGAGGAGAGCTTTCTTTAGACATGTGACACATCGTCACATTCTACTTCCCTGTCGGCTAAACTCAAGGCGCATAGCCCATGCGTAACCAGATTCCGAAGCAGTGGTTTGGAAGTTTGTTACTAAACAAGCAAGAGACATGTTTTTGAAGGTTTTTGTTCGTAAAACATGCCAAAGAGACAAAAAAAGACGAAACATGTCGAAGAACCCGAGGACATTGAAGATCTGGAGGACATCGATGAAGGAGAAGAAAGCAATTTCTCGGAATGCGACTCCGAGGAGGAGCAGAACTTTTTAGCTGGGAAGGACCCTGATTTTGAGCTGTGAGTAGACTACTTATATCCATATACAGTTACAGATACAGTTTAGTTTGTTTTTGTAATGTTTAGTGCATAGTTTTTCATTTAGCTTTGTTTCATAGTGTGAACAGTGTTCTGGTACCTGGGGGGGAGGGGAGTTAGGTGAGAATGCAGTGTGTGTTTGTGTGTGTGTGTGTGTGTGTGTGTGTAAAAGAGAGAGCAGGGGGAGGTGTGACCTGAGTACACACATTTATATCATTTGTATAAGTTGTTGGGAAGGGTTTTCATATACTTTAGTGGGTCTGAGCCTAACTTCCACCTGTACAATTGTTTCAGTGACAGTGATGAAGACTGGGCCCCACCAAGCAAAAAAACAAGAGCTGAGGATCCTGTGTCTGAGGAAGAGGAGCCGGTGGCCGAGACTATTTCAGTTGTTCATAACACGTTCCATTTTGTTGACCGTGGTTGCCAACATAAATACATTTCTATTGCATTGAATGTGAATCATTTGATGTTTCGTTTGCCAGGGTATTGTTATTTTTTACCTTTGTTTCATTTTATAATACAAATGTTCACTGCATTACCTTGTTTGTCCTTTTTTCATGGAAATCTCAAAGGCGTAGGAGCAAAAGTAAGAGTTTCAGGTCAGATAATGCTTCTCTGGACTCATGGCACAGCCACTGCAAAGCACTCATGGTACAAGCAACATGACACAGAGAGTGTAACCTTTCATTTGACACCAAGATCATGGTTCTACATAAAGGGGTTCTTGTATAGGAAGAGTTTTAGTTTTGGGTAACCAAAGGTCCTTTTGGAGTCTCCAAATGGACACTTAGCAAAACGCATGTGTATGCCCACACAAATATGGGTCCCACACAGTCATACTTCATCCTATAAGGATCTACTTTGACATACAGATTCACAAGACCTGGTAGTGGGCCTCAGTGGTGTTTTCAAGAGAAAATAAGTGACCAAGAGGGCAGAATGTGGTCATTTCTAGAGATGTACATAACCGCCTATAAAAAAAACTATCATTCTACCCTTTGCCACTCTTCATCACACAGTCAATCTATTGGTACCAAAAAATTCTACAAGGCCTTAGCTTTCCAAAGAGGTCAGGCACTTGATTGTAAGTCAAAGTATGTGGCAACAGGGCCATTTTAAGTAGGCGGTGTGCAATTTCGAGGAAAAACTCAAAATAGGGGTGTAAATGCTATGGGTTAACTGTATGAATAAAAAAAGAGAAGAAAAACATGTTAAAAGATGTAAAAAGAAAGACACACAAAAAGAGAACTTTCCAGCACCCTTTGGAATCAGATTGTAACCATACTGCCACCTAGTGGGCATATCAACGGAACCTATTTGATTTGTTTATCTGTGTTCCAACCCTTATTTCCACATACTCCAGTAAAACCCACATTACCAGTCTACTTCACGTCTCTTGTAACAGATCCACATGGCTATACTGCCGTATCTTTTTTAAAACAAATATTGCCTTGTGTCTGTATGACAGTGATGAAACATTGGGGCAATGATAGCATCTCCACAGAATGACAGTCTTGTTTTAGTGGTTTTATAACAGAGTTAGCAGACGAAAGTGACATGTCAAAAACAACACATCAGGTTCATCAGAAAGGTATAGACCAGTGAGCCTTTCTTCAAGATAAGTTCTCCATATTTTTACTATAGTAGTTTTTGTACTATAGTTCTATATTTAGAGGTGTCTGTCTTCATAAAAACAGACTAATTGGAACAGTGATGTTTTTGCACTGTGCAGGATCTTAACTGCGATATGTTCAGGCTAATGATTAAAGTAAACAACTACAGATGATCTGACACATGAAGCAACTTTCCTACTGTAGCACAGGCAGTTTGTGCAGGTGGTTTTACCTTGGCTTTGGTACTGCAACGAATGACCCTCAGATAGAGCTCCCAGATGTCCTTGCCACACACACCGTAGGCAGCAAAGGCACACATGTGTCCAGTCCACAAGTACTTCATCCTGCGGACAGAGGGAGGTTCATAAAGGCTCCTGTCCACCATCATCATCCTCATCCTCTCATTTGCCTTATCGCTACTTCTGCATCGTTAGCGGTGTGCTCTCCTCATTAGGGGCTAATGAGAGTAAAATTACACATTAAAGGGAGCACAAGAGACTGGAAATGAGACAGATAAGGAGAGTAATAAAAAAGTAAAAGAAGCGAAAAAAGAAAATCAAAGAGGTGAAAAAAGAAGCAGGTCATCCAATAGCGCACTGGGGTACAGAGAGGGACATGTTGAGTGGGAAAAGAGAGGAGGCCGAATGAGGTGATGGGTTTGTGCTATGTATGTGTATGTGTATGTGTGTGTGTGTGTGTGTGTGTGTGTGTGTAGCCGGCGGGGGACTGCAGCACCAGCAGGCGTCTGGAGTCCGAGTGCCGGTCAGTGGCCCCCATCAGTGGCGCGGCTCACCTCATGGTGCTGAAGGCCAGCAGGCCGAAGAAGACGGTGTGCAGGAGATTGTAGGCGACGTCTGGCCTCATGCGGATGAGCGACTCATCTCTGGATGCTGCCACACGTGCCCGAGCAAAGCCTGAGTCACTGAGAGAGAGAGAGGGAGAGAGAGAGAGAGAGAGAGAGAGAGGCGAGCCATGCATTAAACATAAAGCAGAGCTCGACCACTGGTGACAAGAGATTATTCCTTCCCTCCCAGCGGTCCAATTTTATTTATTTATTTCTAAGGTGGAAATGTTAACTGGGCGATGGAAGAGAGAGAGAGAGAGAGATAGAGAGAGAGCGCGCGTGTGTGCTGTAATCAGCCACGTGTGTGACTGCACCGCCCCTCACCCCAGCACAGCCCTTGGGGATCAGATGTGAGCGAGGGGGGCAGGAGCGCGTGGAGCTGCTTCTGTCTGAATGATAACAAGAGGAGCGGAGGGCCCAACACGGAGACGTGACCAGACAAGAGAAGGAGATGGAGCACCAGCATAACCAGCAGCTCCACAGAACCCCACAGAACACAGAGCGCTGTGTGCTGAGGAACATTGCCTGAGGAGCCGGAGTTCTCTTGGATATCTGTGAACTCCCCGCTGCTTGCCTGTGTGTACCGGTATATAAAAAACTTGTTTGTGCTCATGTCTGTTTAGCTTATATGTCTGAGCAGGCTACGTGTGTCTGAGTGAATGTAAGTTAATTCAACTACCAAAAAGGCACTATCAGCATGTGGTTGAAGAGATATGGTACTGGCATTTGCAGGAATATATCAAACGTTCAGAAAACTTGAATTCTCCCAGAGTTTTAAAATATGCTCGCTAAAAGCAAATGGAACTTTGGTCAACCGAGGGTGCGATCATCCTGATACGCTAGCACAACCAGGACAGGACTTTGCCTGTGGCCTGGTGTGCATTGCTTCGCTGAGACGACGCCAGGCCAAGGCTGCCCCACTCACCTGAGGTTGGCCAGGGCCACCAGCGCCAGCATGATGAGCAGCACGCTGAGGGTGGACAGGTACGGGTACAGCATCAGAGTGCCCCCCAGACGCTCAAAGGTGTCCAGGGGGAGCAGCCCGAAGGCCTCCTCGCACAGATAGAGACTGGCATCAAAGTCCCTGCAACACCAGAGCACACAAAGGGGGTGAAGGGGGGAATTAAGCCAGAGATGAAAAGACCATGGACAGAAGATGAGGGAGGAGAAGGAGCTGGGGGAAGACTAGACTAGACTGAGTTGGGGGAAAAGAAGTAGCGGAAAGTACTAGATTTTGTACTTTAGTGAGTTTATTGCAGTGGTGGGGTGGTAATTTGAAAAGACAGACCAATGAAAGCGTAGGGCAGGCAAGACAGAAAAGGACTGGACAGAGAGTGCAACGGAGAGGCGGAGAGAGATTTGTCTGAGAGGAGGAACAGATCATAGATTTTTAAGGCTGTGTCTGATCACTGATACAGCTGCTGAGTGCTTTATTAGAGATAGCTCTGTGAGCGGCTACGGATGGAGAAGAATGGCTCTCCGTGACAGATACCTTTTTCCTCCGAGTTGAATGGGAATTTATAAATCTGCCAGAGATTAATGGACTTGGCATTAAGCACTGTCCCTGGCCTTACATACACCATGAACACAACTTCTCGTTAATCTAGATGAATAGTGAGTAAAAAAATGTGTGTGCAGTGTGTGTGTATGTGTGTGTGTGTGTGTGTGTGGGTGGGCGCATACCTGGTGGCCCCAAGGCCAAACTTTGCTTTTATGAACTTAAAGATGTGCTCGTCAGACCAAAGCTGCAGTGCTCTCTGCCAAAAGAAAGTGAACAATCCAAGCGACAGACACGGCATGAAAGGGTTTGACGTGTTAGTACACATCATTTTAGCATGTTTCTCATACATACCAGAATAATGCATCTTAACATACCAGAATAATGCATCTTAACACTAAAACATGACCGGTACAATATTATTTTAGACAAGTGCTGCATAGTGGTGCCGGAGCCAAAAATACTACTGCTCTAAAAAATCTACTAGCACAAGAAAGCGCTCCACAGCACTTAGTCCATGCAGGATTACTGGCTCATTCCTGATGACATAATGGAACAGGGGCAGAGACACGGGGAGGATGTAGTACATGTCTCATTGCTCACCTTGGCTAAATAATTAATGCTGAGAGCTAATGCCAGGACCAACAAGGTGTGCAGTAGCAGCTTCGCCACTCGTGACAGCAGTCCCCCGGACTTCAGCCCCCTCTACGATAGAGAGAGAGAGAGAGAGAGAGAGAAAGAAAGAAAGAAAGAAAGAAAGAAAGAAAGAAAGAAAGAAAGAAAGAAAGAAAGAAAGAAAGAAAGAAAGAAAGAAAGAAAGAGAGAGAGAGAGAGAGAGAGAGAGAGAGAGAGAGAGAGAGAGAGAGAGAGAGAGGTAGTGTTGGGTCATGGCCTGACATCTCCATTTCACCTCTGTTGACTGGGACAAAATCTTCATACACAAGCACGAATGAAGCTGAAACTGGACTATATCAAACATACATGAGACGGCCCAGGGAGAGGCATTCCTGCAGAGAGACATTGGAGAAAAAACAAAAACATCTGAACTTCAAAACGGGGTTCTGGCACAGCCTGCGGACACGAGGTTGAACTGCAGAGGTCAAACAAAGGTCAGGCTAGAAGAGTGCGAGGAGACGGATGGCAGACTCATTTTCGAGTCTGGCATCACTAACTGAACTCCTGAGACCAGTCTTCCAGTCAGAGATAACAGGTTTTGGACGAAAACAAATCTTTAATGAACACTCTTTCTGTGCCAGTGGGATCCGCATCTGTCTGGGATAAATGCTCCTGAAACACATCCAGCTGGAACTGCAATAGCAAGGATGTGTACTAGAGGACTATGTCCAGGACAAAGTGCACAAAATGATATAAACCACTATAAAAACTATACAAAGCTATAAACCACTATGTATAAGTGCTAGATAGATAACTTCCATAAGTGCATGAACCATAAGGTAAAATCAATGAGAAAAGCAGCTGAAGGAGACTGGTCATGTTTCAGAGGTGTAAAAGTCCAGCTCCAGAAAATAACATCTCTGTCATGTTTACCTTAACTGGCATCAGGAAATAGTTGACTGAAAAAGTTCACATTTATAAACTAGTATTTGTACAAAAAAGAAAGGCATACATAATAAAACAGAGAGACTCATCAATCATTGATGGAAAAGAGGCAAGAGAAGGCTAAATCATTTTAGGTTTTTCACCAGATGAGTAGCCCCTTCTCCGGTGAGTCATAAAGAGGATTGCAATTTCAGTTGTAAAGGGTACGGCTGCCTCTGTGGACCATCCTAGACAGCTCCTATTGACTACTTATGGAACTGAGTGCAAGAGGTCTATTACTCTCTGTGAAATGCAGAGGAGGAAATAAACAGGTCTGTCGATTATCTTATTAGTCCAATTATTCTTAGTGCTACAATAGCATCTAAGTGCATGCCATATCAAAACTACTTGGACAGTTTAATGAATCTAAGACTTACATTACCAATCCATTTATTGCATCTTAGAATAGTATGATGTTAATTTAATGTCTTGCTCTTTGTGTTTAAATGTTAATATTACATATTATTATACATTATATATAATTGCTATGCTTTCCCTTATTACTAGTGTATGACTGTAGAACTCATCCATTTTACCATCTAATCTAACTTCCCATAGAGGAAGTTATGTGTAATTAACTGCTCATGAAACACTATAATATAACTAGTTACCATAATAAATATACTGTAGCTCATAACAGCAACAACCTGATGATGTAATATGTTCTCAATACTGTAATACAATGTTGCCGTCAGAATCCAATAACATAATAATTTCCCAATATTGTTACAACTTGGTCAATGTTTTGGTAGCATGCCACTAATGGTTGAGGCCAAGCAGTGAGCTGTATCCATCCATTGTGTCTCATATTTAGCTATAGGGGGACAAGCAGGGAAGCTGCTACCTTTCTTTTTATTATTATTATGCATCTTCTGTCTTCTGCCATTGGATTATATGGAAGGCTCCTGAGACACACATACCGGAGAAGGGCTCCATCTTTTCACCAAGTATCTACTGTACACCTTGACCTCCAGAGTCACCATTTTAGATTTCAGTGAAAGGTTTCAAATGTTAGTGCCAGACAAGAACACGCAGTGATGAGAAGGCCAAGCAGCCCAGGCGGGTATAGTTGTTATGGAAATGTGGAGCCACTAAGCACCAAGATCAAGTTGTATGCTAAATGACTGAATATTAGCCTATCATTACCTGTTCAGCAGTTTGGCCCAAGTGGATCTGGCAGCAGCTACATTAACTTTGTTCCAATTTATTTAAACGCCCTCTGAATATGATCTCACTTTCTGCCACTGATTTTTATAATCTAAAATTCCTCTATGGGGATTGGTTTTGGAAGATTTCTATTGGGAGTTATTACATTTCGGGAAATGATTACATTATTGGGTTCTACAAGCACCTTTTCTATATTTTTGCAACTGAAATGAGCAATTGTCTAGAGGTAAGGCAACTTCAGCTGAAATTTAGGACATCTGGAACTTTCCTCATATTATTTTACAGTTCCTTTCTCCAAAAAGAATTTAAACAAGCTGTTTGATGTTAATAACTAATTGAAGCTCATCAGAAATGCCTTCAATGCCTGCAATAAGTTTAACAGATAAATAGCCTATTTCAAGTAGTTTTATGGTGAATGGATAACACTATTTATAAATAATTCACACAAGTAATGGAGGAAGAGATGCGACTAAATGTTTTTTCATACTTGAGCATATACATCCCTCATGGCCTGGTATTGATTTTTTAACGCTCTTTTAACTAAACTGATCTGACCAATCCACCTCTTATGTCCTGAATTCAAATGGAACCTGACATTTTCCAAGATGATCTATGACTTTGGTCAATAGTGGCATGAAACAGAAAACTTCAGACAAAACTATTTGTTTAAAGGAACTTCTCAAAAGTGTTAAAATCCTACACACTGTTACTTTATTTTTCCTGCACAAAGCTCTGACAATCCAAGGACTGTCAGTCCAAGAACTGTGGCATGAAAGGCTCCACATGTGCACAAGAACAAGAGCATGTTAACAAGTTTGTTCTGCATTCCATCTGAAGAGAAGCTTCACTTGCCAGGTAGAATGGAAAGAGTTTCTGAGCTGGTTATGTGAGGATGTCTTTCTCTCTCCAATTGAGCTTAGGGACCTTTCTGCCAAGAGTAGAAACTTTCCACTGAGATGCACAACATAGCAGATGCACACCGAGATATAGCAACACTGCTCCTGTGTCTGACTGCGCAGGACTTAGAGCAACAAATAAAAGCAGGGATGCCATATTTGGGCAGGCTTCAGAACAGAAACGATTTAAAAGCATTCACCTGTCTTAAGACGCAAAACTCCCCAATGCATTCCATTTAAAGTAACAAACGGACACAATTCTCATTTCTATATATCCATTTCCACCTACTGTAAATTTAACTTTGTTTGATTGTGGGTACCAGTTGGTGGTTCTAGCCATTATTTGATTCACTGGATTCCATCACTCGGAGAGCAAGAATGAAATGGGTAAGCCACGGTATCACAGAGATAATGAGACTTCACTTGTGTGGTCTGCTCTTCTTTCTGTCTTCAAAGGTTGCAAAACAACAATTGGGGGTAGACAACAACACAAGGGCAGCTTGGACCGGGAAAAAAACTGCTACAACGCAACACGAGTCACTGCATGATGAGCCCAAACTTCAGAGAATGTTTCACCAACACAACGCATAGTGACACAGTGCTTAGGGAGTGTGAACAAAACACATGATAGAACCGGGCTAAAGAGAGTAACCCCATTAAAATGTAGCTACCTTATTAGACCAATCAGTTTAAAACAGTGAAGGCGTCCTCCTCGTTAGGATACAACCCTCAAGCTGCATCCCTAAACTGGTATCTGTTGTCTCATTAATCCAGGTCTTACAGGCAATCATGCTTGCCAAAAGGACTAATCACATTATTGTTGCCTTTGAACTTCAAACGGCAGGGGCTCTGTGTGTGTGAGCATTTGTGGACTGGTTTATACGATTGTGTATGTCATTAGGAAATCCCACCTGGAAGTGTCTGACGAAAAGAGCCGCCACGACAAAGCTGAGGGCCAGGGAGCCGAGGATCATAGAGTTACAGAACTGCAGCAGCCACACAGACAGCAGGCTGATCGCCTGCACCAGGTACAGAGAGGTCACCTACAAATACACACACACACACACACACACACACACACACACACACACACACACACATACACATGTAGCACTTTCAGATCAGATGCTATAACATAACAACTGAAAAATAAAATACCCTACTTTCATAATTTAATATCAATAGTAAAATACTGTCAAATTATATCATTCAAACGCTATTAGAAAACAACCTAAATCTAAGAGAGAATATGAAAATGTATGACAAATGAAGACATAAACTGATATCAGATCTTGACACATTCAAGACAACATTTTCTTATTGTCAGCTTAATGTCAAATTGTTCAATTATTTATCTAGGCTCTCTCCTACACTCATGTCAATTAATGTAGCAACAACATAGTTTGAAAAAATGACATTTGATTTAGGCTGACGCTGTAAATATGCAAACCCTTTTGAAATCCACTTTCATCCTAGTCAAGATCCCTCCAGTCAAACTGCCTGCGTCTGATTTCACTGTGTCTAATCTTGCTATTAATCATGTCCAATCTCACTGGTAATAAATACCAAACTGTGCCGGGCCTCAGTAGACTGCTAACAAGAGTGCATATTTGATTACGACTCCAGATCAATTGGCAAGCACAATCCTCAAACCAATGAAGAGAGGAGGCACTCAGCCACTAAGAACACTGTGTTCCTAGTTGTGAAGAGAATGCTATTGATGCAAGATACACTGTTCAAAACCTTGCTTTTATTGCAGAGTGATTTTTTGAACTACAGAGGGTTTAGCATTGTTACTGCAAAGAACTGGAGCCAACAATGTGAAAAGTTGTGAAGACAAAATGTAAAAAGTTATTTCAGAAAAGAACTCAAAAGAAGTGCATGTTGTCTCAGGGTAAAGTCTAAGGCCAAGGCCATTTTATATTTCTATAAGCATTCTCAGACACTGGGTGCAATTCCAATTCAACCTTATCCAACCTTTTTGCACTTATAGAAGATGAACCAAACTAACAGTCTAATAACTTATTTTTGCAATCTGAATCATCTGGCAATTTGGTGTTCTGGCAGTGGACTGGTTGACACCTTGTGTCTGAGGCAGAGCAGACCATCCAGACACACGTGCAGATCGATGGCTCACCTGCTCAGGGCTGAGGAAGTCCAGGGCATCCAGAGTGAAGAAGATGAGGGCCTGGATGAAGAGGATGAACTGGTTGAACTGCCAGGTGAGGCAGAAACAGAAGGTGGAAACAAAGACCAGCCAGAGCACCACCCTCTACACACACACACACACAGAGAGAGAGAGAGAGAGAGAGAGAGAGAGAAGAGAGAGAGAGAGTTACAAACTGACAGACCTGACAATAAAGATCACCATCTGTGTGAAAGAGAAATATCTTACAAACCCCTGGCAATAAAGACTGCCCTCTGTGTAAGTAATGAGAGACGGAAGTGACATTTGCACGGAAGTCATCCATGCAGCTCCTTTAACAAGCTGAACTCTGAACTGTTCTCTCTTGTCTGCGTGGAAAATAAGCTCACACAGGGAAATGAGCTGAAGATAAGAAGCACAATTGTGACCAATGGTGCTTGCCAGGTGGGAGTCACCTCGAGGGTGGCAGTCACCTCCCATTTACCTGGTGAATGGGCTTCAGCTGAGGCCGCAGATAGCAAGTGATGGCCGCCACTTGCAGAGCAAAAAATGGCAATGACCAATTCTCCCTGAGCGAGATGGTGAATTCCACACGTGTGGTGTCCACTCTGAAAAGCATAGGGAAACAACATCAGTTCTACAACCGCACTTCAGCACTTTCCATTTCTACAGCATAGTTTGCTACAGTGTCTGGTAAGCGCCTTGAGTCATTTAAATTAAAACAAATATTGAATTGGATTCAAGTGGTCATGTGTTACGTGTGAGAACTTTGCAAACTCTCAGATGTGAGCTGGTGGTGTGTCTACAGCCAGACTGACCTGTTAAGGATGTACCAGACCCCCGCCAGGACCCCCGCCAGCCAGGAGCCGCTGAGCAGCCAGCTGGTGATGTAAAGGGCGATGACATACACGGCCTGGAGAGAGAACACCGTGTAGATGTAGAAATACACTGGCTCCAGGTACGCCTGCAAAACAAAGAGAACATGCGGTCGCTCAGAGACCTGTCTCTTCTTGAGCTTAAAGTTATACTGTACCTGCATATATTCCGTAACCACAAAAGACTCTACAGTACAATAAACAGAATTCCTGCCCCTGACCCTGAATGCTCTTTTGTGGTTGAGCATTTAGTCCCAGGCTTTGCTAATAACATGCTCTTTTCATGGCTTTCCACTTAGCCTTCTGCTGTCCCTATTCATGGCACTCTGTTCTCTAATTGAACAGCTCTTAATACCTGAATGGGCAGAACTCTGTAGAGGATGCTGAGGAAGACTTCCTGGTATATGTTCATGCGCTGCAAGAGGTTAATGGTTCTCTTGGATTCTGTCATGTTGTCATTGATGAGCTCGACGAGGCCTAGCAAAAAAGTGAGAAAAAGCGAGACAGGAACTTCTTTTCAGTTTAACTGACACACACACACACACACACACACACACACACACGCACGCGTAGACACACACACACACACACACACACACATACACGCACACACAAGCAAAAGCACACACAAACAAAATGCTGGATTCATCCCTTTGGAAATTGGTTATAGCTGACGAGTGAAGCCCAAACAACAAAAGACAGTGAGGCATAAAAGTTGAATTCTACCCCAAGGCTAAGAGGTATCAAGAGAACAGCTTCACACAAGCACTGGGACTGCAGCCATTTAGCTGCTGATCGGCATGGGCCTAATTGCAGTTTTTCCTGTTGAAAAGTACAGAGGAGACCATTTAAAATACAACTATTAAAGGACTCATTTTACCCAAGGCAACTTAACAGAAACATCACTTTTTTATCTTCCTTTATTTAATTTCCCTTTCCTTTGCTTTATCCATTTGGTTAACAGTCCTTTAATGGTGCTCTGATTACACAAGGTAAGAGGCCATTGGATACTGTTGTATGTTCTAATATCCTGCTATTTTGGTTCGCTTCCACAGCCAATAGCAGGCACAGCTCTCCAGTATGGGACAAGGACATGGTTCATTTACTGTTTAAAGGATAGGCAGCTTGCAGCCTTTCAAGTGTTATGATGCTCTAAGGACATCAGCAGTCCACTCAATCCTCACATGACAGGAGGCCAAAGCTGGGACTGCGTCTGTTAGTAAGTGTGCCTGGATCAAGAGCAGGCCCTACCTTGCTGAATGGTGGGGGCCTTCAACATCTGTTTGTAGTAGGAGTAGTACAGGCCACATTCAGTCCGAAAAGAGATTTCACGCTCAACCTCCTAGCAGTCAAGAAGGCAAGAAGGAAGGAATGAAATGCACAGGGGGAAACAATATACAGCAAATATGCCTTCTCTACCTACAAACAAAAAGATCACATACAAAACAAACACACTTTTCAGATGAAAGTATTCTTCAGTGCCAGTAAAGCGCCATATTTTTGTCTATACTGAATACTAAATGTACACAAACAATCTGAGATATATTGAGCTGTTAATGCAACAATATTACATTCCAGAAAGATAAATGAGTATACAATGAGTGTACAACAATTACATTTTTACACTGCTGAAAGTAAAGAAAGCTTGGGTAAATAAAGCAAGGGGGGATTGAAATTGACACAAGCAATTTTCATTAATATAAAATATATCTTTAAACAGAGATAGTCCTTAATCCTCATGTTTGTGAAATCAATATGGGAGGCGATATCTTCACAGACAAGTAACATCACAGACTTCACATTATCTTCACAGACTACTACGATGGGAGAATTGGCTGAGAGCAGTTCCTCAGCATAACTGGCCCCAGGTTCATGCTACTTACCTCCAGGTGGGAGAACCAAAGCAGGTTCTCGTGTATGGAGTTCACTGCCCACGCATGGAAGATCCCTAATGCCCCTGCCAATGACAACCCAGTTGCCATGGCAACACCATGCCAGTACAAAGCCAGAACTCCAGACTGCTGAGAGTTCTGGTAATGCCCGCATTCTTCCTTCTCAGCCTTCCCTGTGGACCGTTTTGTCTCGGCCTTTCCCATGGACGCACCATCACGGGTAATCCCGCAGTGCCTCTCCAGCTTTCTCTCCCCTCTCCTGCGGGCCTCCATGTCAAATTTCAAGCAGCCCTCCTTCCTCTCCCCGGTCACTTCTTATCTAACTGGCTAGAAGCGCTAGTGCTGCGGCACTTTCCATGCTACCACGTCACGCTGCCTCTCCGCTTGTGAAGTAATCGGTGGCTGGGGAGACCAAAAAAGCCTTTGCCTTATTCTTGTGCTCTTCCACTCTGCCTTCCGAACAATGCCTCCACATCTCATTAGGAGAAAATATCAGTCCGGACCACAAAAAAGGCCTTCAGAGGACACAATGTCCAGAACTCCGACTAGTGAGCAATGAGAACAGAATGCGCTCACACAGGCCAGTAAACGGAAATCTCTGCGGAACACAGGAGGATCAGCCCACAAACAGTTGACCTCTTAGTACATTTGTTAAAAAGAAAAGAATAGCAACAGGACGGGGGTAGAACAGGACTTGGAACATCATTTGGAAAAAAAGGGTAAGCGCATTTGTCAGAGCACTTATATTCTCTGAGCCTGGAGAGGGTGCCGGACTTAAATAAACCCCGCGAGGTACTATAACCGTCATGGACATGACCTCACACATGATGAATTTAAGGGGCTGTGCAGCAGCTGTCTCCCACCACACAATGGCTTCCCAAAGGAGACACCTACAAATGCAAAGGAGAACTTCAAATGCTGGCGGGGAACTGCCTCACTAAACTGGGGAAACATAAAAGCAATATCTGGCCATAAAATGCAGACATGAGGAAAAAATATACGCGTAGGAAAATCCATGTGGATTCACTTTTTCGAATCCGAGTTCATTTTTTTCTCAGCAAACAATGCCGGCAAAACTTGGTTTCCCCATCACTAAGGTCTGCAGTCACATTAGATTAGACACAACAACCAGTCACCACTGAGTCACCCAGGCCGCTCAAAGAGAGAGGAAATTAATTTTACAGTGTGTGCAACTTTTTCGGAAACGGCAGATAATGCTCCGCTTTCCCACAACCCCTGAATAAATCCAGGAGCCTTTGTTGCCCAGGCGAAACAGCCAAAAAAAATAAAAATAAGCAGGAAAGCAAAGCTCTGGCAATTTGATATCTATCTACAAGCGCTATTTAATTGCCTAATGTTCTGTCTGTAAACAGAGAGAACCTCAGAAGGCATAGAGTGAATCAGAGAGGGAACAGGATACAAAAGACCATCTCTTCTGCGTAGTGCAGCCTTTGTTTTGTTAGAAACCATGTACCATGAACCTGAGACCAATTTAAAATTTGGTCTTTAAAGGCTGACAGGAAAGCATGGCATGTATACACCCCTCTAAATCACCAGGCACATACACTTGGACACAACAGGGGGCCTGCAGGTAGATGCACAGCTGGAAAATACATGCAACTAGAGACTCCGCTGGGAAGCCCGGTGGCTTAAATGAGAACTGGCTGCCCGTTCAAAACAGTGCTCCTGAGCTCCCTGTTCAATGGAATGGGGGAGGGATGTGTGCCAGCGCTGTAAAGTGACCCATATTCATAATGAATGAGAGCATCTGCGTGCTCTGTCAACATCAGGAGAGAGGCGGCAGGGAAACGAGAGAGAAGGAGAACCTGGACAACGGTAAACGGGGGAGAGAGAATCTAAGAGCACAAGCAGAGCAAAATAAGAGATCAGATGCCTTACACTATTATTTTTGCTGAGACACCCACTCAGTGTTGTTCTCTCACTGAACAGCAAAGGCATATTGTTTGATCCCTCTGTGGTGTTCTTGCTATGTGGTTGACATTGCATGGGAAAAGCTTGAACTATTTTCAAATGTACAGTGTAGTGAGCCAACAGTACTGTCAAAATATGTCAGGAGGTGACATGTTCCTTGGCCAGACTTAGCACTTGTAAATCATGGGGTGCAAAGAGTGGGCAGAATGGCTGAAGACCAGATCCCTCTCGCAAACTCTAGGATTCATTTTAAATCAAACATGACACAGTATTTCAAGCTCCGTAATTTGTATGAAATTATGGTGGAGGAACTTTCTTTATTATTTTGTGCTGCAGATGAATGAATTTGATCTCACAAAGCATATGGAAAAGGAATCCAATGGATGTGGCAGAGAATTTACATTTAAATAAAGTCATACACATAAACACCAGACCATGTCAGCACAAGCATGCTTTCTTACTATCCTGAAGGAGATTTCGTTCAAAATACTGACTGAAATGGGCTATGTCATTTTTATGTGCAGTCAATACACACAGACTCCTATAGATACTAACAATGTTAAGAGAGGACCACTGAAGCCTCTCAAGAGAAGAGCCATTATATGGCATGTGGAATAGGCTCTGATTGGACACCCCAGGAAATCGTCAGGCCTACATCATTTAAACCAATGCAGACTGCTAGTCTCATGCTTACCTTAATGTTGGAAAACCACAGGTCATTTTCGTGCAACGTCGCCACATAGATACAACAGGCAAGGCCAAGGCATACCCCAACAAGGGCCCCAAATGTTCCACAAAGTATTGTCCAGCCTGTCCAAACATCTGTAACAAAAACATAGATAATTCAACACGAGGAATACATCCAACAAGCTTCACATTCAAAGATTTTGGAAATGGTTCATACTAGCAATGGCCAATGTCAGGTGTCAAGACCTGTCAAAATGTCAAAATGAGTGTTATTTGGCATGATGTTGTTGGAAATACATTTGCTTGACATTGCTCTTGTAGCCAACAGACAGTTTTCAGACAACAGTATAATTCAATCAACAATCAACAATCAACAACCAAGCCCATTTAACATTAGGCCTACATAACATGATGCAGGATACAACAATGCAGTTAGCTTGCAGCAGCCATTGTGCCCAGGATCTGTGAAGGCCCTCCTTCATGGTACCACATACGCTGCCAGTAGCCGGAAAGCCCAACCAAAGAACCAAAGCAACAAAAACACCAAACATAGCAACTTTTGTGCACAAAAAATAGCCCAATAGCCTTTGTGAGCATTTCACTGGGGTTATCAAGCAGGCACCTTAAAAAATATGTGTTTTGTTGAAACCTCCTGAAGGCTCAACAATGATGTCTGGCATCCCCGGAGCCACCCCCCTCCACACTCATGATAGGTTCTTTACCAACAAATAACGACTAATGATATTTAGGGGAGAGATGCAGTATAGTGTTGTGTTGTTGAGAGGGATATCGGAATCTGATTGCAAAAACAGTGCTAAATGACAACTGGAAACAATAACAGTGACAGATGAAATCGAACAGAGATAGATATGTAGTTAGTATGCTCTCTTTTCCTCTGTGTGCTCTCTCTTTGAACAGGAGTGAGGATTGGATTCCCATATGAGGACAACACTGAGCAAAACAGAATAAAAGGTATCTATCGTATGATGCAAGTTTAGATGTTAGGGTTTGATTGTGGAAATGACCTGACCTGGACTGGTCCTATGAGGAGGTACTGCTGATGAATTTGGGTTCAGGTTCTGAATCTCAGGGCCAGATTCCTTCCCTTTGCTGCCCTTCCTCTGCCGTAGGGCAGTCATGGTGGACTCACACACCAGTCCTGCAAACATATGAATACATTAACATACTACAGCCACAATAGGACCCTGCACTTCATGACACTGTTTCTGTGTGTATAACCTAGTTTTCTAAATCATTAGGAGAAATGAGCTTTGGCTTAGTGCTTTATGCAGCCATAGGAATATGAATGTAATAGCATATGAATTAATGAATGATCACGATATGTGAATAGACTAAATGTTTAATGTGAGAAATCACAATGTTATTCGATAGGGAATACGTTGCAATTTGGTAGAGTTTTGATGAATGCAACTTTGTAGGCCTAGCCTACTCAAAATTCCATTCCATTATTAAACATCAAAATGTCTACATCGAGCTCGCACATACAAACATTGACAATGGCATATGTTATATGCTATAGTTTCTCGTTCTCGCTTTAACATTAGATGCCTTAAAAACTGTCACACATGAAGTGCTTCCCAAAAGGCTGAACGGGAAAAACAAGACAGCCAACGCAAAAAAACAATGCGGTAAAGCAACGACAAGACCTAAACAGAGCTTTCGAGCAAACGTTATATCTTTTTCATTCATTGAAAGGCCTATTTTGCAGCGGCGTTTCCTACTCACGCCGCTGAGGGGGATGTCAGCAAATCTCAGATCGCATCACTTGCTAATCTCGGTCTTCGGCGACGGACAGAAGCTGCGACGCACTGCGAGAATCGTCCAAGCATGCATACACTTTAACAGACAACGAGTGAAATGTTTGCTATATTTCTTCATTCATTTCGCTCCCTACCCTTTCAAACTGAACGTAGTTCCTTATCGGATGCCTTCAAGCCCCTCCCCTACTCTCCCACGAACAATCTTTAGGGGGGCTATGTGGAACTGTCGAACGCAATAGGTGCTCGCATCCAATAATTCGCAGAATGAAAAAAAAAAATGCTTAGGAAGAGAAAGCTTTACAAAATGTCCAGACTTGCTCAGCGAATAACTAGCTGCCACATAGTATTGTAAACCTGCCACGTAATGATGTCGAAATGCTTGTCGACGGTTCACTCCAATGTCAATATTATGCAGACGCATCCACAGATACTTTGTAGCATTTGAGTTGACCTAGCGGTTATTGTCTGCGGTCACAGATAGCGGTTCCAGACTCCACAACCTGTTACAGGAACCAGGAGGAGGGATGGGTAAATAAATAGCCTACCTCAGTACGGGACACCTATGTGCAACAGTTATGCTATTGACTCCACCAGACGGCTTAAGCATAAATTTACACTCTGAAAAGAACTTAAGTGAAATTGTTGGTGGACCCATAAAGCATTGATATGGGACCCTCTCACCGACACAGCTATCAAGTGTATGCTATGGCCTGAAATGTTTACTCGTGTCTTTGTCTACCGTTTCCATGGGGCTTCGATCCTGTTAGGCTGTATCCAGTCAGTGTTTACTGAGGCCAAAGCTAAGCAATTCTCAGACACAGGCAGACAGAAAAATCACCAAGGCAGCTGATAAAAAATGTATTCGGTTTCTTCCCAGTGCAGCAATGATTATTGTAATGGCAGAAGAAGGAGCACTGATCACTCCAGCAGCAGCGGTAGCAGTAGCAGCAGCAGCAGCAAGACCAGCAGCAGTGGTGGTAGCAAGAAAAACAGAAGTTTCACAAATCTAACGTTACAATCTCAGGAGGAGCAAACCTCGAATAATTCAGCAGGCAAGTAAAATAGGTTTTGGAAAATATGAATTAGCAAGAGACAGACGACAACATTGTAAAATGAAGCTCCATTAGGCTCCATAAAATATTATTTAAGGCCTATATGTGCAGTAAAGCTAAGTTTGGTAATCAATATAGAATAGAATAGAATAGGCCTACGTTTTATTGTCATTGGGCAGCAGCTGTAACGAACATGTTCAGCATCTTTCCTTCAGTGGTAGGGCTAGCCTACGCAGAGAACAAATAACTTTAGGCCTATATAAAAACTAAATGGCACAGAAGACAACCAATCAGCTCAGACTCTTCTTTCAGCGTTAAAACAATAAATAAAATAAATGCAATAGGCTACTAAATAAGTCAGATATTACACATTTGTAGGCTATTGCAAAAATATTATTGCACCATTCATTTGGTTATTTGCTAGCGTTTAGTTCTTTTATGGCACGTGGATAAAAACTGTTCGTAGGTCAGGAGGGTCATTCCACGAAAACGTGCCATTTTGCATTCAAAATATCTAATTTTCAAAGTACTGTTTTTAAAATCTTGAAGCACCTATTTGGATGAAGTAGATTCTTACCTCAGAAAAACATGCGGTGCCATCTCAGGCTATCTTATTTATTTATTTATTTATTTACTTTAACAAATAGTCAATGGAGGTATGTGTGCTATGTCAACCCTGTTACCAAAAAAAAAACACATATATTATTATAAAATAATGAGTGCTCTTGTAACTATTCATGAATATTATACAAATAATTATGTGTTACATAAATAATTCTGGAGTTGAACACATGAATTATTAGATTTTAGGATTGACAGTAACAGGGTTGACAGTAACAGGGTTGATGAAATATTGTTATCGGCAGCCATTACTAGCCATGTGGTGGACACCAGGACACCACATGGTGTGCATTCAAGAGAGGTTAAAATGCTGTTAAATATTTACATTTAAATTTTCAATCAAATTATTTTTTAATGCATGATTTTGTGGTAACAGGGTTGACAAAACTAGCTTGTCCCCTTCTGTCAGACGGAGCAAAACCGTAATAAAAGTCATTAAAAGAGAACAACACTTTTCTGGTCTTTTCACCATTACCTTCCTGGAAGGCAGGGGATATCACTTCCTGAAAATGATGTAACTTTTGGCACAGTTCATTTTCTCCAAAGGGGGTTTTATCCAAAAGTAACAGGGTTGACGAAAACATGGGGACAAATGTAAAATGTTGATTTTTTCATAATTTTAAAAACATTCCAAATAAAATTGTTTAATGATCCATGAACAAACACTTGAGGCTTTTTGTACATGTATTTATTTTTATGATAATTTGACTTTTTTAATCCAAAATAGCCGGTGATACTAGACAAGTCATACCGAGGGACAAGCCATTTTTACAGCTTTTGCAATATTCCTAATACGAAAAGTGCTTAAAATCCTTTAAAAAAAAAGATGTATTCTTAAAAAGTAAATAATTTATTTTTACCATTATTATATTTCCTAAAATATAAAATAATTATGAAAAAAATATTGTTAATTCAGCTTTGCAAGACACTTTTGTTTGAGGGACATAAAATGTCACGTTTTCGTAGAATGACCCAGGAGGTGCGGGCCGTCATGGACCTGTATCGTTTCCCACAGGTCAGCAGAGTGAAAAGGTGGTTGGCTGGTAGTCCTGCTTGATGTTTGTGGCCTGACGTAGACATTGAGCCCTGTAAATGTCTTCTAGGGAGGGTAGTTGTGTGTTTGTGATGCCCTGTGCCGTGTATTGATATTGGTAGCCTATTCACTATCATCAGCACATTCATCTATTTCACCAAATACCTGGTTTTCTCACAGAATCAATCTTGGAACCAGAACATTTGAAAGGTGAGAACATGACAATGGTTCTTCTATAGTTGACAATGTTGGCTTAATATTTCCTTTATTCACTCTGTCCCTCTCTCATTAACTCACCCCTTATATTCTTGGTTAACAGCAGATAAAGTAAAACTTTGCTATGCATAGTAGGCTTACCATGTTTAATACCATGTGCAAAAGAGATACAGCATGTCTACTCCCATATGGCTTCTTGACTCCATTATGTTATTATTATGGAACTAATCTGGCAGATATTGATGAGGACATGTCCAAGGAACACACATTGCGTCCCACAAAGCCAAACCCAAAGTATAAAACCTCCCACCAGCTGATTAAAGAAAAACTGGGAAGAATAAAGGCACAGATGGAGAAGACCTCTAAAGACCACCTGCGTCGATGCCCAGAGAGGTGAGACAGTCTGCCCACATTTCCCTCCAACAACTAAAGCAACATTACATCTCATCTGGGAATGTGTGTGAGAGAGTGGAACTGAGAGTGAAACTGACATTAAACATACACCATGAACTTGCTAATCAGAATCAGCATTTGACTCCGGTTAATCTAATGTTATCACAATCATGCTTGAAAGGTACAGTCACCCTGATTCAGAATGTAGCACACTGTGTTTGTTTCTCGGTTGCTTAGAAATGGTAAACTGTGCTCGTGGCGGGGCCCCTTCACCTCCACAACTCACACAGAGCCAGACAGTGAGACGTGCATATGCGCAAACTCATAGACAAACTGCCATGAGGCATGCCTAAAATAGTTCCTGTTGTGTTCCTTTAAATCTGTTCGTGCTCCACTTGAAGCCACCCCCTGATATGAGGTACAAAAACAAGCTGTGTGAATGTGTTGTGCAGGAAGCCATATCATCCCTTTGTCTGGAACAGCTTGAGCCCTTACAGAGACACATATGAGATTGACTATCTCATTGCCATGGTGAGAGACTAATTTTCCCTCACACAGTTTGAGCTTCCATTTCACCACGTCAACTAACCCTCCATATATGATTTTACTTCTTTATTATTTGATGGGATTGCTGTATAAATAATGGATAATATAGCCTAATACATATTTGGAATATAACAAAATATGTGTTCTCTTTTGCAGAGTTCATCAAATGATCTACAGTCTGAGCAGGGAGATGCCTCCCCAATGACTCAAAAGTCTTAGCACAGATGTGCCAGACACAAAGACTTGTCGTCTCCATGGTCGTGATGAGCTATAATGTTTCTCCTAATACTCTGTAGATACCGACTTGCTATGATAGGGATGCTCACACACCTGTTAACAATCATCCTGTATTCCTGAGATTTTTTGAAGCGCAAGAATGAAAATAATTTTTATACACCAATATAAAAGGGCTCCTCATTTTAGATGTGTAGTTGAGTACAATTATAATGACAAAATAAATAAAAACCCAGTCTCTTGATCAATAAAAGCTTGTGATTATCAAAGATGACACTTGAGAGAACAAACAACAACAGTTGATTGATGTATAATTCACCATGTCCTTCTGATAAATCCCAGTCATTCAAAGATTCAGTTACGTGAGACTGTCACTGCTGAAAATAAAATCCAAATCAGCCAGGGCACATCCTTTCATACTCAGAGGGGTCCTGTCATTGAACACCCGGGTGCATTCCTTTCAGATATTAGCTGCAACAAAGGATGAAAATCTCTGGGCATCCAGATATGGAAAGCAAAAATATATATATATAAAAACAGGAAAAAAATGGCAGCAGCTGACATGAAAGGGCTGAAGATTATCAAAGAGATTTAAGAAAATAAATTGGCAGGCCGCTCATTGGAGTGGAGGATTATGGGGGAAGAAAAGCGTAAATGTTTAATGCCTCCTCATTCCTCTCCTTCATGGAAGGCACTTGTTTGTCTGGGTTTACTTCTTGATCAGCACAAAGCAAAAAGTAGGTTGCAACCATTCTGCCTGCATTTCGCCACTCGTGTCATCTGCTGCAAGAGACCAAGGAGACTTCAAGTGGAGGAGGCCATGGCCTATTAAAGCTAAGCCCTATCTGTCCCCAAAGACTCCAAAAAGGAATTCTTAAGCTCAGGATATAAAATTCTTTGTATTTCTCTCCCTTTAACTTACTAGAGCACAACATACGGCTTTCTCAAAAATAGGAAAAGATTGGGAATTAGCTGGTATACAAGCACCAAGACCTAAAAGCCACTTGAACTAAGTGTGCTGCTTCTCTTTCTTAAGTGATTTTCTTTCTTTCTTTCTGCACTGCTTCCCCCCACAGTTTCTCACTTGATCTCTTCTCTCAGGAGGCCTATAAAAATGTGATCGTGTAAACGAGAGTATTGGTGAAATGGTCCTGCTTTGTGGCACTTTGTGACACACTCAAGAGTTTCTAGTGAAATGAAGGGATTAAGAGGTAGAATTACTCATTCTCAAGGAGAGGGATCCATTCTGTGCTTATCGCTGCACTGCCAGCCGGGGGTTACACTATTTTACAGTGAGTTAAACCCACATTAAAAAGTAGGGGATCTTTCTCACATCCCTTTATTGATTTAAATACATTTCATACATCACCTCCTTTCTAATCTCAATTTTAATGACTCACTGTACAATGTGAAGAGGCAGTGAGATAGCATTTGAAGTAACTGCTGTTTATGTAGCCAGACATTTCATTCACTCTCCGATTCACTGACCGGTTATACCACTTTTTTGACTGTTAAACGGGGTGATGATTCGAACTGAAATTGACTATTCTATTTCAGTAAAGCAGTTAACTTGATGAAGTGTTGATTGGTAAGATACATAATGGAGCTAAAAAAGGATTCAAAAGAGCTATGGGTGTTTCAAATCAAGTACATTTCAGTTGCCAACTTAGTTGAGGCAAACCCCTACATGTGTGCTGGGAAAGAAGACTCATTTGGAGATTAAAGAAGCATTATGGAGTTGTGTCATAGCACTAGTGAGCTACCTAGGCTACCTAAAAAGCATGCAACCTGGCAAACACCCGTAACAGCACAGTTGGAACTGATGAAAGCTTTTTAACATGCTAACTGGCACGGCCATGTTGTGCTCTGAAAGCTTTTCCTGCATTTTCACAGGGTGTTCTTACCCAAATCACGGAACTACATAGGGTAGAGCATAGCTTTGATGGCGTGTGGGAACAACATGTGTTTACTTGTCTTTGACATGACCAAATTAAAATAAGTGTTAAGACTTAAGATTATACCAAAAGCAGTCACTAATGCAAGTGGCAAATTGTTGCAGAGATGCTTCAAGGTCCAGATGAAAAAAAGCCATAAAACACCAAGTGGGGCAGATCATGTTTAGTTCCTACTTTAGTCATGGCTAGAACAGGTGGTACAGTAGCTCCTTATCCGGATGGGCAGAAATTAATTTTGTAAAAACAACTTCTGATGAGTGATTGATTTGGCATGTCTCCATTTTGTTTTATTCGTGTAGCCAAGCTGCCAAGCCACATAATGAAGATATGCTTCATGACTGAAGAATACTACTTCTTATGAGGAAAGATAAAATACATTGATTCACACAGCTCTCTCTCTCTCTCTCTATCTGGAGGCAGTGTGAATGTGCAATTTTTTGAGGGAAGAAAACAAACTACCTGATGCCAAGAGTATGGAGTTAATTAAAGAAATCATGGCACTCATCCTAGCCAATCAAGGGACTTAAAAAACCAACATAACCAATACATCTCTGAACCCAATGACTGCAGAATAACACTGGATCTTATTTTAACCTTTATTACCAAAAATACATTGGCAAAATCATAATATAATACACGTACTGAGCTGAACTCGAACATTAACATAAAGCCAGAATTGGCTGTAGTTGATGAGAACATTTGGATCCTGTAGGCGAGAAGACTTGAGCCGTGTTGACGGTCACACTGAGCTCACAAATCATTCCCTCCTTTGGCACGAAAACATGCAGCTCAATGTGCTAAATTAAATTACTAAAACTAGTCATTCCCTCATATACAATGCAATGAAGAGAACCATCCCCCTTGATACTTTGGCTTAAAAAAAAAAAAATCTGAAATTGGCTATTTTTGTATTTTTCCCTGTAGTGTTTTAACAAGGCATTTAGAAAAATAGATATTCTTTACAAAAGCATGACAGTTTTCAATACTACAGTATACATTTTACATGTTGGATGCCATACTAGTACAGTACCATAGCTTGCGATGCTTCCCAGATTGAGAGAAGACAACAGTGAAACAAGAACCCAATTCAGGGTTACCATGACACCACAAGGGTCTCCATGGTACCCATGGTTTACAGCCTTACATGTAGCTCAACACTGCCATGTACCATCTCTGTGATTCAGGTTCAAAATGGAAGGCACACAATTGGGATCCCTTCAGAACAATCATAACTTCTTGAAATGGCATCATCTTATTCTTTAGCATCCCAGGCCGATATGAATAAGGGACATTTTCCAGAAGAAAATGACAAAATAGCCCACAAATGTTTCGTCAATGTTCAATGTACAAAGTTCAAATTTGTAAGAATGCATTCAGTCACTGTTGTTTTTGATTTAGCATCTGTGGACACGAAGTGTGAAGGCTTGATTGAGGCTTGAGGTTTCACAGCCCATGCGAGAAGTCATGGGCCCCACGTAAACAAATGAATGAGAATGGGGAGCAAACACCTTGTTGCTTAAAAAAGAAGATAAAAAATGCCAAATACAACTGGCTAAGTCAAACAAAAACTTTTGCCCTTTGATCCTTTTTTTCTTCTTTCAACTTTCAGAGGTTCAGAGGAATGAGGGAAACAGCCTTGGTGTGCTGGATGCATAATGTATGGAACACTTGGGTAGCTCAATCAATATAGTCAATGCCAGCCAGTTATGTAACTTGAAAGAAGGCTTGCGCATCAACTCTTTATAGTGGTCATGTGTGTTAGAACACAAGATGAAACCTGGGGGGTGTAACAAGTAAGGAATTCACTTGCCCCTGTCTAAGCACTTCATCATGCCAAGCAGGATGCAAGGCCTGGATTAACATGCAAGCCATAGTAGCACATTGCCACATCATTTTGAATTGTAAATGAAGCCAAGACAATCATCATCTGGTATGCTAATGATTTTTTTTTACCCTCTTCCCCTCGACACAGCAAAGATAACGATTTCATTTCTTTGATATACTTTTGCTATACAAATCCTATCCCAAAAAAAAAAAAAACATGAATTATGGATTTTCATTTTAGCCACATGATTTTGCATAGCTTTCTGTTGACACGAGCAGCAGAAGGCGCATGCAAATGATTCTGTGAGAAATATTCTGCATACAGAATAACGTCTCCTTGCTCACAGAATGAGATACTGAGGTCAGGGGCCTTCAGGGCAGACAATCTGGGAATGGAGGTAGAGATGGGCTGAACGAGACGAGCGCGAGTCTACCATGGCTAAAGGAGAAATCACAGGCAGGTGAACGCCAAGCGGAAATGGGAAATTGGACCAGTGTGAGAATGAGCTCCTCATTTAGGCTAACTGTTGAATAAAATAACTACAAACGCACTGAGGTTTGACCCTGTAGGTTTGGTTCTACATTACATACTTAAACTTCTTACTCTATAGACTAGAATTCCTATGCAAGACAAATCTCTTTGAAAACTTGGAAATTCAATAATAATAATAATAATAATAATAATAATAATAATGAAAATTTCAGAGTTATCGAAAAACAATGACACATTATCTATAATAAATACTAGTAGTAATTTTACTACCAGATAAATTACAATTCTCAGGTGAGCGTACTGTTGACAAATGACCATAGAAACAATCGAAGAGTGGCGTCTTAAAAGACAGCAACGGCAGATGGCAACGGACTTCAACTACACAGCATTTTACTGGCGTGACTGAGGTTGAGAACTCATCCCTCAAACTGACCTTCAACTCAGGGACAGTCTTCACAGAGGGCTAACGTTTAAGAGCACCAAACAAAGAATAACTTCAACCCTTCATAAAGGTGAAGATGATTCCTTGAGTATGTATACACTCTATGTGTGTGCGTGTGTGAAGGTGTGTGTGTGCGTATTTATGTAAAAGCACACAGGTGCATGCCAACAGACATAACGGAAATAAATGTGGGAATATAAATAAAATGGATAAATATCAATGCAAGT
Organism: Alosa pseudoharengus; assembly: GCF_046254945.1. Taxonomy (NCBI): domain Eukaryota; kingdom Metazoa; phylum Chordata; class Actinopteri; order Clupeiformes; family Clupeidae; genus Alosa; species Alosa pseudoharengus. The sequence goes on along the minus strand of NW_027468630.1, from coordinate 32,254,182 downwards.
AATACCGATTAAACAAACCGTAACCCAGGCATCTAATCTACTCCTCTTTGACATGGCTAGCATGGCCAGTACATCTAAACCATGTCAGCATAAATACCATTACAGTGAACTAGAGAAGCTGCCTGTTGTTTGCTGCAATACAAACCTTTTCTAAGCAAAGCTGCTCATTTATGCTGAGTCTAGATGTGAGGTATGAAAGGCCTTAAATTCAATTCCTACTTCAGCTATTGTACAACAATGTTTTAGCCTACGCTTGTAAACACTACAACGCTATCTGAGGATTCTTTTTGTTTCTGCTAAAACCCTTTCTTGAGTTCATGCACAAGGGGGAGGTGGAGGCCATCTTCTGAACAGGAAAGGCATGGTGAGGAGAAATGGATGGGGGAACTGGGAGGCCATTTTGAGGAAAAACAACACAACCCATTTCCCAGCCTAGAATGTTGATCGCCTGATATGTATGCATGAATGTGTGTCTCTGTGTGTGAGTAAAGTGCACTGGCTCAGTGTGAAGCATTTACTGGCTCTCCAGTGTGTGGGGATAGAGACAAACTGACAGACAGATAAACAAGTGAGAGGGAGCGGGGAAGAGACAGAAAGGTGAGGAAGAGAGGCAGTGCGCTCTCTCATGGCTCTACACTGCCCTCTGCTGGCAGCGACGGGGGCTGCTGCTGCTGCTGCTGCTGCTGCTCCTTGTTGAGGATGATGCTGATGATGTCTCCCTCGTGCTCCTTCATGTGCTCCAGCAGCTGCTCTTTGCTGGTGGACTCGAAGCCGCAGATGCAGCAGCAGAAGAGCAGCATGCAGTACTCCAGGCCCGCCCGCTCCTTGGCGGCTGGTGGGAGCGTGCTGCTGCTGCTGCTGCCGCCACCGCCGCCACCTCCGCCTCCCTCCGACCGTTCCCACGCGCACGAGCCCGCGGTGCCCTCCCCGGGGATGGCTGGCCGCGCTGGTCCACTGGGTACCGCTGTGAGGTTCTCCTGCCTGCTCAGCAGCACCACGGATGCCTCGGCCTTGGCCTCTGCCACCGCAGGCGCCTTCTGGCTGGCAGTGGGAGAACTACTCAAGGAAGGGAGAGCGAGAGGAAGGGTAAGAGCAGAGAAAGGAGGGGACATAATTATCAAAATATAGTCAGCACAAAGAAATAACTCTGGTAGTATTTCTACATCTGATGGAATCCTAAAGGACTACCCAGGGAGCCACTAGTGGAGATGGTTAATAGAGGCAATACTGGTAGACCAAGAGTCTTCCACAGGGAGCACTCACCGGCCACTCTGGGAGATGGCTTCATTAATGGCCTTGTTCACTTGCTCGTAGTTGTAGTTCTGATCACCAGCATGCTTCCACATATGCGACTTCAAGGACGGAGGGTGGCTGCACACGTAGCCACACAGGGAGCACCTACATATACGAGCAGGTGAGGAGGACAAGGAGCCCCGGGGGACAGACAACATCCTCAGTCATCAGGAGTTCCATCCCCACACAGCACATTACTATGCAGCAGCAGAGGCATAGGCAGACAGTTACTGCCTCTTTATTACCCTTGTGGCATCATTAGATTTTTATGAAATCAGTTGATTCACCCTTCAACCAGCGCCCTTGAGATATTCTCCCATGAAATGTACAACACACATGTAAGATCATACATGAACACTAAAGACATATCCTGTGTTTGAAATAATGCACTTATTCACCACACAGGGCACTAAATGGGGAATCAACACCACACACCACACAGAGTAAGGAGGAAGCCTGAATGTTTTGAGCACAAGAGGGGGATTCGACTTCATGTAGCCGCCTGCAGTCGTCTTAAGCTGACTGCATAAAGTGATTATTTCTGAGATTCTGATACGTTTTCAAACCGGAATTGTGCATACGTCATGGTTAAAAACAAATCAGAATCTCAGAAATCACGTTATGCAGTCAGCTTAAGATGGCTTCAGGCGGCTATATGAAGTGGAATCCCCTTAGTGATAGTGGGTATGTACGGTGTGCTCCTGACCTGTATTGTTCCAGGAGCTGCACAGCCTGGTGCTCCAAAGGGTGCCTCTTCATGTGGCTCTTCAGGCTGTTCATGTTGGTGGTGGCAAAGTCACAGCTGCAGCACCTGCATACGGGCAGACAGGCACACACACACACCAACCAAAAACAGTCAGTCAGAAAAAGAAAATAGAGTGCTCTAACACACACAAACACTTTCATACACACACATGCATGCGCACGCACGCGCACACACACACACACACACACACACACACACACACACACACACACACACACACACACACACACACACACACACACACACACACACACACACACACACACACACACACACACACACACACACACACACACACACACACACACACACACACACACACACACACACACACACACACACACACACACACACACACACAGCAAAAAGCTATCAGAACAGTAAAGCGTCTGCAGAACAATACAACTATATAACTATAAACAACACTATGAACTGCGGCTACGGCTCGGCAGGGACTCCCTGAGGCTTCGCTGGGCGAAGGCTTTTTGTTTGTTTGCTCCAATTTGAGCGCACATCTCTGATCCGCGCGGAGCGGTGCGCCCCCCCCCCCCCCGGGCCCATTTGTTGTGTTCTGTGAGTGGAGCGCAGAGTGTTATGAGCACGCTAACAAAGATCGTCAGAAACGCACAAACAACAATCTTAGCACGGCTCAAATGGATAATGTGGCTTAGTTAAGCATCTCCACTTAGGTGTGTGCGATGCTAAGCAGAGCAGAACAGGCAGCCAGGCTACATCTCTTCTGCTTAAAGGGTCCCCAGGAGGCGGATGGATAACCCACAGATGAAGGGTGTGTGGATGCCGGCTGTGTGTGTGTGTGTGTGTGTGTGTGTGTGTGTGTGTGTGTGTGAGAGTAAATTTGATCTGGAGGGAAAGGAACATGATCCACAAATTGGACATCTGACACCCTCAACACCCTAAACACAGAGAAGAAACCACAGCTGCTGGAGCAGCCTCTGTCCTTGACCTCTGCTGCCCTCTAGAGGCCAATGTGGTTATAACATCCACAAGAATGCAGTCTTGGAATGTACATGCTCATCACCTTTAAGAGTTTGTCCATAAATCCGTCACAAGCTTCCAACTATGCCAGTATCACTGATTGCTATGGGAGGCATTCAATGTTGGACTAACATGAACATTAAACACTAAACAAAAGCAAATGAACAAAGCAGGGGGGTATTGGTATAGTGTACCTGTAGGGCTTATCTGAGTTGTGGATCCTGCGGTGGTTCCTGACGCCCACATAGGTGGAGCTGGTGTAGTCACACACGTCACACTTGTACACCCGCTGGGTGGTGCTGACTGGATCTGGCACTGCAGACGGCACAAGACACAACTCTCTTCTCACAACTACTGTACACATGTGAAATTATGCTTAGTTTGGAAAGATAGACAGAGACCACACACACACACACACACACACACACACACACACACACACACACACACACACACACACACAAGACATGGGGGACTCGAGTCACATGACTTGACTCGAGTCACATTTTTTAGGACTTGAGACTTGCTTGATCAACATGTATAAAAGTCTCGACTTGACTTTGACTTGCTATTCATGACTTGAGACTTGACTTATTAAGAAGTGAACTTTAGTGAACTCAAAGGAGAAATGAACAGCAGTCTGCAAGTGTGCAAAATAGCGACATAACCACCACCACGTTGATTTTCATCCGTCAGAAGTTAGTCATGTTAGAAACCTAACGTCAAATTTAAGACATGTTAAGAGTTGGCTTTGAATCTATTATGCTTTTTAGTTAACACTATATTAGGTTAAAATGTGTGAAATGGCAAAGTGAAACATTTTCTTATCTAAGTTTAATCTTGATATATAGCGAAAATGTTGCCAATGTTACCTAAAGTAAGCGCCTCTCTTTCTCCCTCCCTCTTAAACACGTCCCTGTTCCATACGGTACAGCCTAGTACTAGGCTAACAACAGTAAGTAGGCCTAGCTAACTGGCAGCAATCAGCATAGAAAAGTAGCTTACTTCACATGTTAGGCTTATGTATATGATATAGCATTGCGAATATGAAACCCATTGAGCTGTCGCGCTTGTCAAAGTTTGGCAGTGATGTCGGCGGCAGCGTTTGATTGATTTATTAGTTCACTTTTTCAACATTATTGGGTCCCTGGAGATGTGACAGGTCAGGACAGGTGTAACTTGAACTGTTTGAATATATTTTCATGATTTGATGTAGCTTAGGCTACCTAATATTTGAGGCATATTGAAACAATAATAGGCTATTTTATAATAGGTCTACTTGAAATACATTTATTTTTATTTGTATACATTTCATCTTATATTATAAACCGTTCAGATGTAGGCTATGTGGCTTGAATGAATGCAATGTCTATTTGTTTGTTACAAATAAAACTCCAGCAGTTCATAACTAGCCTATTATAGCTTATTTTAAAATGAAAACATGGGTAAATCATCATGAATTTGTATGATTTGGCTATGACTTGATTTGACTTGCTTGACCCAAGCTATGACTTGACTTGACTTGCTTGACCCAAGCTAAGACTTGACTTGACTTGCTTGACTGTCACAAAAAATGACTTGGACTTGCTTGAGACTTGAAGGTTAAGACTTGAGACTTGCTTGTGACTTGCACATGTGTGACTTACTCCCACCTCTGACACACACACACACCTGCTGAAGCAGTTTATATTCTCTCTACTATTGTTACAATAAGACAGATTGGTATGCATCCTTTGAAGAATGTGAATACCATATCTGTTAATGCATCAGAAAGCAAATAACAAAGCAAATTGCTTTGAATGTTCACTGTACATTTGCTGGAGCCTAACTAAAGGACACAGTGGGGTGTGCTGAAATGAGGACACGCTGCAGTGACCCTTAAAGTGCAGGTCATGTGGTCAGTCAGTGCCCTTCTGAAGATCCCCCTGCCCTCCCTGTTCTCACCTTCTTCTGTCATCCTGTCCGACTCCTCGACCACCATCGCCGTGGTTTCCGCGAGGGGCGTCAGCGTTGCCGTGGCGTCGCCCACCCCGTGCTGGTCTCGCTCGTGACTCCTCAGCTGACTCTGAGCGGGAGATATTAATATGGCCGGTCAGGCATCAGTGGCCACTGAAGATGGGCCATTTATAAATATATCCGGCACAAACCCAGGCAGGCCACAGGAGGGAGGGCGTGGGGGGGGAGGGTGTTAATGGGTGTCCCTTTTCCGCAATTAGAAACCTTACACTCACAGAAGGCCACTGAGGAGAGTCACTGAGCCAGACTGAATGCCCTGTGAGGAGACTACGTCTGCATCTGCAGTGCACAGCCCCCACACTGTCCAGCCTCCGGCAGCAGCAGCAGTGTTAATCAATAAGCGGAGAAGCCAGCAACAGCCCCCCCCCCCCTCCCTCCCCTTTACTGCCCTGCTCTTATCTTTACAGGCAAATCAGGGCATGACCCAACACAAACGCTAGGCTTGGCAAGCGAGTGCAAATCATTTTATTGAGCTTGCCCAACTCTGGTGCCGCAGGCGAGAGACTGCTGGTGGAAGTGGTGGGGTTGTGGCGTGCAGGGGCATTAGCTCACTGCTCAGGTATTTCAGTCACAATTTTCCATTCTCTTCTGAGAGTGAACGGTTCGGCTAGACTCGCCCGCATGCCAACTGGGTGGTCATCCATGACCTGGCCATGGCAACCAGCAAATATTATGAGGGAAGTTTTACTCTTGGTGGTAAGTAAAGCAAAATGTGAGTATTATGTACAAACAGCATGCAGAATTTAAATCAAAGAAGCAACCAAAAAGAGTTATTTCCAATACATCTTTGAGGTACCTGCTCACGTGTGTGTACCTCACCTTGTAGTAGAAGGCCTTGCTGCACTGCTTGCAGGGGTACGTCCTGGTCTTGCAGTGGTGGAGGGTGTGGCTCTCCAGGTCCTTACTGTCGCGCGCCACGTGCTCACAGATGGGGCACTGGTAGGGCTGCTTCTGCCTGTGCACGCGCAGGTGCTGCTTGAGGTAGCCCTTGTTGTCGCTGCTGTAGAGGCACAGCCGGCAGCGGTACAGCCGCTCGCTGCCCGCCACGAACTCCACCAGGCCCCCCTCGGCTAGCAGGGCGGGATCGGCCACGGTGGCGCCGCCGCCGCCTGAGCCTGCGCCGGCCGATCCGGACGCTGAGCCTGCAGGCTGGCTCTGAGCGTTGTCCTGCAGCTCTTTGAGGATGTCCTCGTCCGAGGCGTTCTGGTCGGAGCGCTCGCGGAGCCGCTCGATGACCGTCAGCAGGGACATGCTGATGCCCGCCTTCGTGGGCCCCCCCTCGGCCAGGGCGTCCTCTCTAGGCTGCTCGAGCAGTGAGTCGGGAACAGCCACCCCCAGGGCCAGTTCCACGGAAGGGCCTGTTCTGTGGTGGTGATTGGCGACCGTCAGCGTCTCCGTCGGACACTGGCCCGTGTCGGGACTCTGCGGGTGTGGGGCCGCCGTGACCTTGACCCCTGGCCGGCTCAGCTCTGGGGCGCGGGTGGGCATGGCGACCAGCACCTCTGCGGCCAGTGAGTGCAGCCTCAGAGACTCCGAGTGAGTCCTCCTGCGGGCCGGGGGCACGTTCTCATCCCGGGGCAGCTCCCCCGCACAGCCGCTCTCCTTCTCCTCCTGCTGCTCCTCCTCCTTAACGTCCATCACCACCTCCTCCTCCTGCTGCTCCTCCTTAACGTCCATCACCACCTCCTCCGGCTCCTGGTAGAAGACTGCATGGGGCTGGCTGTCCAACTCCACCTCCTCGGCCGCCAGCAGGTTCTTATCGCCGCCCACCTCCGGACTGAGGAGGAGGGGCTTGCTGGTGACTGGCGCCTCGGCGCAGGGCAGCCTCTCCACGATGACGTTCACGTGGCCGGCGCTGTTGCCGCGGCTGCTGATGATCTTCTGGGCCGAGCTCAGGAGGCTGTCCGCAGGTGCGCCGCCCGCCTGCCGCCCGTCCGGCTCCAGCTCCACCTCGGCCGCCGGCTCCGTGTCCGTGGCGACCTGGACCTCCAGGACTGGCTCACCCGCCGCATCGTGGTCTTTGGAGGAGAACGCCTCCTGGTCCAGGAGACTCTGTTTGACTGCGACCACCCCAGCCACCTTCTCCCCTTCCCCACAAAGTGCTCCCACGGAGCCACACAGTTCAATCTGCAGGCCAGGTGCTGAGTGCAGGGCTTGGGGCTTCTCTCCTACTGCAGCTAGAAGCACGATAGCCTCCTCCTCCTCCTCCTCCTCCTCCACGAGGTGAGGAAGGGCAGCGCTGTAATTGGCCGTTGGAGCTACGGGAGCATCCCGCCGGCCTTGCTGCTCCGCCTCGTCTTCGAATATTGGGTAAGAGCAGTCCACCAGGCCGGCGTGCTTCCAAGCGTGAGTCTTGAGCATGCGCTGCTGCACGCACGTGTAGCTGCAGATCAGGCAGCGGTACGTGCCGCACTCGTAGCTGTACCACTTGTTCCCGCGCTCGGCCGGGCCAGGCGCCGAGTCCTCCGCGGCCCTTCCGGAAGGCTCCGTCCCTCCTGCGGGCCTGGCCGCGGCCTCGGCGCGCTCCAGGTGCTGGCGCACGTGCGCCTCCAGCTGGTCCTGGCGGCTGGAGGTGAAGCGGCACTCGGAGCACATGAGCAGCAGCTCGCTGTGCTGCTCGTTGTGCTGGCGCAGGTGCTCGCGCAGCACCACCAGCGTGGGCGACAGGAAGCGGCACAGGCTGCACTGGTAGCAGGTCACTGTCCGGCCGACCGCCTCGCTTGGCACCACCTCCTCCGAGCCGGCCGTGTGACCCGCCTCCGCACCATCAGCCTCCTCCGCCTCCTCCTGGCGCACCCTCTTGCAGGGGGACGGCGGCTCGGGGCTGGCCTCCCTCTGGCTGGTGGGACTGGCAGGTGGCGAGACGCAGCGGGCCAGCGGCAACCTCTTCCTGCCAGGGATCCAACGCCGCGGCCGCTTCTCCACGATCTTGCTGAGCTTCTCGATGACCTGGATTAGAGAGTCAGCAGCTTGCCGATGGTGCTGCTGCTGCTGCTCTGGCTGCTGCCTCGCCTGCTCATCCTCACTCCCCTGGAGGCACGAGGCCATAGATGCTGCCATCCGGTCTGGGATGAAGACTGCGTCCTGCTGGCCCCTGGCGTGGGGGATGAGGACTGCCACACCACTGCTGTCCTCCATACCTGCAGGTCAGGTACACAGGGAAGAACAATCTTAGCCTACATCCTACCTGACAGAGCGCAACTCAACAATAAAAAACACACAATACAGACCAGCTCAAAAAGTTGCCTATAATGCAACAGTTCAGTTAATTAAATGCAGAATAGCAAACACATTACTTTTTTATATTATATATTACTTTTTAAATTAATATCAGTCTTCATATTGCAGCTGTCCCTGTCTCATATGGGGAGGGCCTCCTTTAGCAGATAAAGCCAAACCTCCACCAGAATTTAATAAAACAACACTTAAAGACAAAAACTGAAAAGTTAGCTATTCAACTGCACATAATTTGCACAGAATAGTTAGTTGTCCTGGTCAAAGCAACTCCCCTCCTTTTTAGCCCAAATACTTGTCACAGTTACAACAAGTAGGTTATCAGCTGTGGGAAAAAAGGTTTCGCTGTGGTCGGATATATCAGGAACATGGGTCATAATCAGTGAAAAGATGTGGTTTCGCATTTTCCATGTTCTCTAACCACAAATCATTGTTCCTTATTTCCTCAGACTTCTGCTTTCTAGGGATTTCTCTAGGACATTTGTACAGCGACTGCTCATTGACGGCTAACTTAATTGAGCTACTTGTAGTACCGACCCCTAGACTCTTTGGACAGGTCTTGTTCATTCAGTTTGCCATTTCACCATCCTGGCACTGTGATTTATAAATTCAGGTGTGCACATTTCCCTGGAAAAAGGCCGTTCAAGGTTTAACGCCAAATGTGGCCAAGTTAGTTGTGTTCAGCTTCACTACACAGCAGGACATGGATATGAGCATGACCTGTGTAGCTAATGATGAGAGGCGGGACAACCTAAAAATAAAAAATGAGCCGAATATATACGAAAACGGGCTAATCAGTTAGCAAGCTAATTCACTGTCAGAAAGAATCACGGACAGTTGTCGTCAAAGGACGCAAGGTAAATGCGAACACTGACAGAACAGTAAAGTTAGGTAATACAGTCGACGACATGGTGTCCGTGCCCGTGGAAGCGTAACGTGAGAAAAGGGGCAGGACATGTTCATGACAACTGTACAGCATGGCTGGATAGAGAGCACGAGTAGACTACAACTAAAAACATGCCCCCTAAAGACAGCAATAAAACAACAACTTTGTGTAATATATTACGACGGGTCATGCGACTGCTTTATGCTGACTAGGTACTTACGGATGCGGGTATTCTCAGCGATCTTTGGCCTCAGCAATTAAACTTGCCATGTATTCTAAGACAGTAAAAAGAAAGGGCTACCCTTTTCTCACACACACACTGCTCAAAATGGCGAGAATGGGATAGCGATCACGTGACTCCATCTCCAATGGTCAGGTGACCAAAAAGCTGGGCGCACATTTGTAAGCAGTGTTTACTGGGTTAGAGTGGGTTGGACCAGCGGACCCATGTAACCATATCAAGGCATTCTCTGGTGGTTGTACTAGCAACGGATACAAATTAAGGGAAAATACCATAAAGTAGCGATTAACGTGGTAGGCTATTTTAATCTTGCACAGAGAACACTCATCATGACAGCGTAGATTCAGGGTAACAGCCAACCTCGTAAACCCTTCATTGCTGTTAAACGGTTAGCTCAAAGTTATGTTTTTTTTTTGTCAAATCAAATAAACAAAATATAATAAGTTAGCTTACAATAATACGAAATAAAACCTCCTTCTAAAAAGTATACTTTAGTAGCCTATATATTCACAGTGGTGGTTTAGCTTAGAGCCATTTGGCCTACTCCTGATCCACACACTTCTCTTTTTTAGGGCTTCTCAAAAAACTCCTGCAATAGTTTTTAGGCATCACAGCAGAGCAGGAATATACATATTGGCTATACCAATATATATATACCAATACCTGGGATATTGAACGTGTTAGGCCTACATGCCTTCAGAGTAGCTTGTAAGTAGGCTAGGCTATGCACATTTCTTTGAGTCCTCATATGTACGATTGTGCTCAACAACCATAAATTATACAAGGTTGTGTAGCCTAGCCTAGGTTATATTGCCTAGGCTGAAAGGCCCTATCAGGAAATCATTGACAAGGCCCCTTAAGTTAGTCAACATAGCCTACACTGTGCCTAATGTGCCTGCAATAGTGTGCTTGTTTTTGTAAATAATCACAAGTTTTACAAATGTACAGTACCCCTTAAACCTTTGTTAACAAAACCTAAGAATTGCTGCCATCTAGTGTTCACAGAGAAGAATGATACAGTTCAACATGAGGTGGAATGGGGTAAAAGTAGCAGTTTTTATTTAGACTGTTCATTTTTTAATTAACAAATGGTCAGTAGGCTAAATAAAACATTCAGCCAAATATCAGCCAGAATCCTAGCCTTCACCTGAAATGAACTGTAATTCTCACTTCACACTGACCCCAAATCAGGACCTTACTCTGTCAAAGCATTTTACATTTCTCACTTTCAGTGTGTAATGTGGTCCAAAAGTAGTGTAATGCTTCAAAAAAGATGCGCTTGAGCTACCAAGGTGACCTTATTCAGGTGGGAGAAGAGTTATAATTTAAACAACAGGAAAGCTGTAATAGGCCACACATTCATTTGGTCCACAAAGACAATGCTGAACAAATGAGAAGGGATATCCTCTCTGAAATGCACATATTGTTCAGAAGAGGTGGAGCCCATCAATGAATGTGCATCTAAATCTCTGGGGCGACAGAACATTGGCCCAATCAGACGGTGAATTACTAAACCCTTAAAGCGTTTTGCTTGACCTCTCAGTGACATAATGACTTCCTCTAGTTACACTTAAAGTTTTGACAGCGATGCAAGTATTTTGCTTCAGAGAGGATTTCCCCCCCTATTCTCCTCTTGAAATTAGTCTACATCAGAGGGATCATATTTTGAGAAATAACAGGATCATCCTGACTCAGTGTGGCCAGTTTCCAGGAAATTCGCCTTAACTGACACTGTAAGTAAGGGCGTGTTTGTTGTTTTCTGCTGGTTGTCAAACAATGTCTGACAAAAGGATTTGATTAGTGGATGTGTTTCAGCTGTCCGGCTGGCGCTCCTCTGTTGGGATTGTTGTGAGTGCATCGGTACAGGTGTGTCGAGAGGAACCAGCCGGCACTGCATGCTGGGCCTCCACGGAAACATCTGTCTTCCTGTGAGAGCTGACCAGAGCTGCCCTCCTCAGCGTGAGGCTCTGAGAGAGAGATCAGCTGCGGGAACACAGGGCCTTCAGCCATTTCCTCTGCCATGAGCAGCACACACCCATGCTGATACTGAGAGACACTATGGTGTACGTGCACGTGTGTGTGTATGTTAGATGTATGTGCACATGTGTTGATAGAGGTAAAAGCAGCTTCTGCTATCACTGGAAATAGCTTTTCTCTGGTATGATGTGGAAAAGTACATGGAAAGTACAAGCACTTCAGAAAAGCAACAGTGTATGGGGCCCATGTTTAATGTGAATACTGGACGTGGTTAAGATTACATTTGTAGTTTGCACTTAATTTTGCCTCCCAAAGCCTCATGGTGAAGCCAATAATACATGTGCTTCTATGAGGATGAGGTTCTAAATATGTCTGTGCAATCTCTGCTTGGTGTTTCTGTGGCAGGCATTTGCTTTCATTTCCCTGGCCCTGAAAAATTTAATCAAATGCATGCAAACACCAGGAAACAAGAACCATGATGCATGAACAGCACAGGAATATTGAGAAACAAATGTCTTTTCTCTGTCCCTGCTGAGTGGCAGTTACAGTAGAATTAGAAACATTTTGTACATTGTACCTTTCATAGTTTTTATGTTAAGAATGTATTTAGAATCACAGTGCTTTCCAGAATGCAAAGTGAGTCTAATTCAATTCATTCATTTAAATTCATTTCTCACAATTATTTCATTCATATTTTTTTCACAGAGCCTGAGAAGTTCTACAATATTACAGCTGCCAAGCTCCAACAGGCACTGGATGTGTGTTTGAGAAGCCAGCCAGCAGTGAAATACAGTCAGGTATGGGCAATGATAATTGTGTGTTTGTGGCTGAGTTGTGTGTACGTGTGTGTGTGTGTTGTGTGATTGCGCTCCGTGGAGTGAGGTCCAGTCTCCGGGTTTGCCTGTGTGTCCTGCAGTGTCTTGATGCGGTCCGGGCTGAGGTCACCAGAGAGAGTCGGCCCTCTAATGCACCGCCTGGATTTATTGTTTTAATTAAACACCACAACAGTTCATCATAAACTGTTTATGGAGGCTACTTGTCCAGCGCAGGTTTTTCTATTAGATAAAAACACACACACACACATACGCACACACACAAAAAAAAAACTTGTTTTGTTTTTAGCACAGTCTTGGTTAGGCGTGTCTGTGATTAGCAGCTCTCCACCAGCTCACCATCTCTGCCACAGTGTTTTATGTCTGTAACACACTAGGAATATTTTGACAGGAGTCATGAATATCTTATGTCATTTCTGAGCCACAGTTTCAACACAGCAGTGACTTGTTTCCTTCATCCCTTGAGCCATCTTTTGCTCGTTCTCTATGCGACCATTTTTAAAATGGCAACATGTTTATTGTATTTGATTCCCACTGTGTGTTTCCTCCATGGCACACACAGTTAGTGGCGTTGATGTAAACCTGGAGCTGACAGCTGTGTTCCTGCTGTGACAAGTTCATGTTCATTCCATGTATAATTCTCTCTTTTTTCCGCTCTTGGCAAAAATGCATTGCTCACTTGTTGTTGAATGAGTGAGGGGATAATGCACTAAGATGACAAGAGAGAGGGAGAGAGAGAGAGAGAGAGAGAGAGAGAGAGAGAGAGAGAGAGAGAGAGAGAGAGAGAGAGAGAGAGAGAGAGGGAGAGATATTAGGGATACACAGTCCATTTGACCCCCCAACAGTAAATAAATACACATGCCATGGGTTGTGCATTATTAATATCCATCGGGCAGTGCAGGGGACACCATTAGAGGTTAGGCCCCCGTGTTGAAGTGGTGCGGGGCTAATGTAACGTCTCTCCCCATCGTGGTACTTGGTCAAGTTGCATATCTATCTTCTTCCACATGATTTTATTAACTCTAATATCTACACTTCCTATTACCCCAGCTGCCTCTCATTCACCCCGCGCACAGACTCGCCTCTCTAATCCAAAGTGACAAGCGATATACTTTCACTCACACATTACGTGCTAGCCTCGAGCAAGGGAGCCTGTTCCTTTGAAAAGGTTGGAATTAGGTTATTTCTATTGAAGTATTAAAGTAATACTTCAGTTTAAGCTATTATTTCAGCCCCCTCCCCTCCTGCTTCCCCCTTTTCCCCTGTCGGTGGGCTGAGGGAGTGATAGAGAGAGAGAGGGAAACAGAGGTGTGATTGCCGTAACCCTCTTATTGCGCCCACAGACTCCGGCAGGGCTGGATGACATAATAGCTCTGAGTGAGGGATAGAGAGGAAGACAGAAAGGACAAGTGCAATGTATGGAGGAGAAATGGAATAGGAAAAGAGTCCAAAGCAGCATGATTATGGGGCTCCTGAAGGCTGGAATACAGATATTTTTTTGTATTCACATATTGCATGGGGGTATGAAGAAGGAGGAGGTACGCTTAGGTCAAACTAAACTTTTCCACACAGGCCCCTGTGTGGAAAAGTTCTAAATCGATTGTCTATGTATTATGTTAAATAGGGCATTACTGTCAAAACTATGCTGTCTACTATGCATTGGCTATGGCATTGACATTTCTTATTGGCATGTTGGATAAGAACGTTATCACTCCCAAATGTAGAAATATCTGTAAAAGATCATCATGACAAGATGTATCTAGAGATCTCTCATGATCTATACTCTTCATCTCATGCTGTCAGTGCAAATTTAAACTCTGTCGACACATCTGTCAGACGCATCAAAAATCAAGCATTTCTGTCAAAGATTTGTCTCTGTGTGTGCATATGTGTGTGTGTGTGTGTGTGTGTGCATGCTGCATGCTGCATGCTGTTTTGCCGCCGGTAATATCTGTGAGTGAACAGGGAGAGGCCCCAGAGGAGTTCATGATCCAAACTCAGTCTGATGATGTCACTTTGAGACCTGGCAGCCTTCACTCAGTCGCCATGAAACCTGACATCAACGCCGCATCAGTCTAAACGCACACTTGTGTCACTTTTTAAACGCTCACCCTTGTACCTCCGTCACCCCTCCACCTCCGCTTCCACGGCACCACGCCGAGCGAGACTGACAGCCGCCCCCCCCCCCCCCATCAGAGCTGCATCTCTTCCTCTCCCGTCTCCCCAGCTGTCACTCTCCAATCACTCCCGAGCCCTGATGATGACTCATTTGCTGCGGTGCCAGTGAGAGCTGCAGTTCCTCAGCCAGGCCAGCAGGCGGCGGTGCAGGGCTGTGAGTGGCCTGCCAGCCTTTAGAGGCTGAAGCAGGGACCGGAGTCAGGACGTGGTGACCTTAGACAGACGTTCATTTATCACCTCCGCTGGCCAAAGGGAACTGCGACAGTGGATTTGGCCAGGCTACCTCCCTTGCCCTGGATCACACTGTGTGTTGGCCATATTCGTATGGCACAGTGAGATGGAGGGAGAGAAAATGACTAGAAAATAAACAGAGCCATATAGTTTTTCTTTTGTTGTTATTGTATTTTTTGCGGCAAATTGATGTGATCCATCTGACCATGTGACTTCTGCAGCACACTCCCTGAGTGACCACCGAGGGGCTGGAATTGCATTGTGGGTCTTTAGGCAATAAGGGACGATGTATGTCTTCCATTTTGCCCGGGAGAACAAACGAAACGTAAGCTCACCCACACCCCTCCCCTCCGCCCACCACTCTTTCATTTTTTTCACATTCTTTCTCCCTAAAATATGTCCTCTTCATGGTGGAAGTGTTGGCTCCTCGGCGGGCATGGTGCTGAAAACATTATCTTCAGCTATAGCGTGTGTGTGTGTGTGTGTGTGTGTGTGTGTGTGTGTGTGTGTGTGTGTGTGTGTGTGTGTGTGTGTCTTTGCGTCTCTCTCTTTATCCGATTTCCGGCCCTCTCTGGTGTGATTTCTCACTCTGCAGAAAATGTAACAGATCTCTCAGGAATGCCCCTGTTCTGTTGTTTTAAGAAATAGGCTTAAGTAAATTTACTTTCACAATTTTGGAGTGGTAATAGGTTTTGGTGTAATGCACAGGCTTTCTTGTAAAATAGATTAAAAAAAAAATAAAGTTTCAAAAGTGAGTGAAAAAAATAAGTTTAAAAATGTAACTGACAGTCAGCTCTGGCCTAAAGTTATTTGTTATTTGTTGAATTGACAATAAGGCAATAGTATATATGTTAATTAACCATATTTGCTGTCGTGATTCTTCAGTGATACAAAAGCAGGAAGTCCTCTGTAATGTTAGGTTATGTTGTTTTGTTGTGTGGAATGCTCTGACTGTATTTGCCATTCATCTGCTCTCCGTGGTCACCCTCACAAAAAGGATTTGTCCAGATGGTGGAAACAGATAGTGAGAGCTAATGAAAAATGAAAGAAAATGATAGCAGTTGTGCCATGCTAGCATCGCCTGCCTTCAACTTGAAAAATAGGAGATATATATTACAGAGTTTTATCTTTAATAAAAATGGGCATCTGGTCATAGTTAATATGCTGGCACTAATGTCATGAATGAAATGCTAAACAGGAAACTGGCTTACATACTGTAGATGCAATATAATTGTGCATCTAGAATATAGAAAGTTCACCGCAAAATATTAACTTTAGATCCATTTAGTAAATCCCACTTTTGAAGAATTGTTGTTTATTTAATTATTCACTCATTGAACACAAAGTGACCAAATCAACAAAAAAATTTTATTATAGCTATTCTGTTTTTGTTTATTCGGGCATAGAACTATTTTCCTGTGGCCAGTGAAATTAATGGGTTATCGATCAGGGGATAGTTGGATGAAATAAGATGAATAAATAAATGAGTGAATAAATAACAGTAAGGTCTAGCTCAGGTGCTGCTAATATTCCCCCGCAATTGTGTGTCATGCTTTGCAGCTTCCATTTCTCACCGGTCATTAATGGGACTGTGCGTATGCATGGGCTGGCTGGGCAGGTCTTTGACCTTAGGGCTGGGTTCAAATGACACTTGTTAGGGGGGAAATTACAGCCACCTGCCGAACAGACACAAGTGGCTCCGGTGTCCCCACATCCCCTGTTTCCATCTGGCGCATTGGACGGGCCATCAAAGCCGCTTTTGCACAATATAAACTCCTCTATCAAAGATCAGGGTTGACATTTCGATTTAACCCGCTTGGCCAAACCTCCGGAAAATACACACACACACACACACACACACACACACACACACACACACACACACACACACACACACACACATGCTGAGAGTTTGCTTTCTACTCCTCGCCGGATTTGCTCTTTAAACCAGCACTTCAAAGCCACTGCCTGTCCCTTTATTTGGTGCTGTGTCTATAGATTGTATGATCAGGCTAGGGTGAGAGTGCACAGCCACAAGTACACACATACAGGGACACACGTACAAAGACGCATAGGACATAGACACAAAGAGAAGCCTTTTTCTGTTCCCCCCACTGCGTCATCTCTGCATTCTGTGCATTCTGAATGTAAAAGGTAACGGCACAATGGCTTGTCACAAGTGCACATGTGTAAAATCTCCAAACTCTTCGATAGGAAAAATGAGATAACAGTAGAGCTAACATTAAAACTAAGACAGTGGGCTGGAGGTGAATTGATGAGGTGTGTGTTCAACTTATGATGAGTACGCTTGCCTATGATGAAAACTCTGGACACAGTGTGGAAAGTTGTGCACTAATTGAAATTTTCCAGAGGATCTCTTTAAATAGATATCATTAACACATGGGGACAGGATCGGTCGGCTAATAAACATTTATTTATAGCAAATTATTGCCTAATGTATCAAATTAACAACATGCAGCAACTAAGATTTATACACGATGTTAACCACATTTATTACATTTACTTAAGGTATTCAGCTGAGCACATTTTCGTATAAAACAGCTTTTTTATAGATTACAGTTTATGATAAAATATGTAAGATTAACAGCTCTCTGTGTGTTTTTGTTTGGGTGATTTATGGGCCCTATAAAACGTGTTTATTAGACTGGTGGAAATAATTAAATGGTAGAGTTTTAAGTGCAATATTCACCTAATGTAAGGAAAGAACGTGCAGAAATATAGCCCCGTAAAGTGGAAATTATCACCCAAGTCAAAGAGTCACAATATTTATCGCCGTAAATCTGCTCTTTAAATTGTCCTGCTTACTTGGATAGCCGAGTGATGTGGCTTTTGTGCTCGATAGCATGAGATAAATGCTCGTTTGAAGCGTCTCTGTTGTTTTTCCCAAGCCTGCTAATTTGTGGTAACCTTTAAAACAAAAAGCAGAGGACACTGACTGAAAAACTTGACAGAAGCCAGCGTGCACATCTGGTTTTGTTGCCTTCTGCTGGTGTATCAGTTGGGCAATGAAAGGTGATACTGTGTCAGGGAAAATGCTTAGCTGCACACACACACACACACTTCACATGGCTCAGTGATATACAGTATACTGTGGTCAATGCAAGGCAAACGCACAGACTCATCCTCAGCTCACATGGAAATGCAGCAATGGCTCTTCAAAATACTCCTTCTTTACTGTCTAGTTCAGCTGAATAGCTTGAAGTGGATGCCTAGTGGTCACTAGTTGTGTGTATGTGTATCCTCATGTGATGATTGCGGGGGTATGAGTCCTGCTCCTTCAGCACCTCCACACCCCAGTGGGGACATTTCCTCTTTCTCCCACGCCTTGCTGGCTCCTTTCCAGCCAGAAACACAGCCATTATGAAATCCTTCCTCTCTGGAAGCCAGCCTAAAACACTTCCCTTGATAAAAGCTTTGTCTGTGTTGTGTCGTGTTGTGTGTGAGTGTACAAAAGTGTGTGTATGTCTGTGTCTGTTTGTATGTGTGTGGTATATATATCAGTATATATATGTTCATCTGTGTGTGTGTGTGTGTGTGTGTGTGTGTGTGTGTGTGTGTGTGTGTGTGTGTGTGTGTGTGTGTGTGTGTGTGTGTATGTTACAAATCAAAACAAAAATGAAACAAACAATTAATGCAATCTCTCAAAAGTTGTCTTCTGTGGCCGGGTCCAATGTACTTGTGCTTGTAAAACATATTACACACACCTCGTGCTGCACGGTTCAGCCTTGCTCTGGTGTCGGCAGAGCGAGCCCTCTGAGAGAAGTCTGCGGTGAGAGATCAGTCCAGCCTGTGTTTTGGGGTGGATGGGGGCGCATACTACATGCTTAATATTTGATTTCTGTTAGGGCCCGAATAGGAGACCTCTTTCATGTGACTGCGAGCAGATCTTCCTCAGGGGAGCTAGTGTGGCTTCACAGAGACATGGGCAGAATGAAAGGGGGCGGGGGTTGGGGTCACTTGCCATCATCAAGGGAAATAAAAAAAAGCAAATATTCTTACAAATCATCCTATATGGTACTCAACTGGATTCTCAGTGCCTTCGCCCCAACTCAGACCTACTGAACATACAGGCAGTTAGCATGTTAGGTGTGCTAGCCTGGCTGGCTCTCAGTCTTTGATCTCTGCAACAGTAATCTAGCTTTAAGGTCCCCCCGTGAGATACATTAGAACATGCTCATTTTTCCCTTACCTTCAGTTCAGTTAATGTAGTAAAGAAGTATAGCAAACTTAGCAAATTGCCATATACTATTGACCTATGTCCTTACTGAAATATGTGTTGGCTTTTACTTTTTTTTTCTACTGAAAGAC
>NW_027468630.1:32205202-32230202 GCF_046254945.1 Alosa pseudoharengus | reverse complement strand
AAGCAGACATATAAAAAAAGCAGAAAGACAAGCACACAAAGGATGACAAATGTAATTTTCAAATTTGCCCACGCTCCCTTCACCGCACCCCTTTGAACCGCATATCAGAACCCACTCTGTCCTTCACCGGTGCCAGTGAAGTAAAAATAAAGAACGTCGGGCATGAACTAGGGGTCTGTTTGTGCTTCACACTCATCAAGTCCCAGCATTTGCATGGCCTCTTCACAAACAGCTAGCATCTGAATCCCTTTCCTCTTCTCCTCTCTTCTCTCTTTTCCCTCTCTTGCTCTCCTCCTCTCTCCTCCCTCTCCTCCTCACCCCCCCCCCTCCTCTGCTCCAATGATCAAACTACACAGAAAAAAAAGAACATGTGTACTATTATTCTTTTTCAAATGAAAGGCCTGTAAAACACTTCATTACATTTGTTAGCTGGCTTGAGATGATCTCGGCTGACGTCTGTGGCGTTTGGCCATGACGGATTATCAGATTGCATAAAAATCAGCCCTGCAGAAGCTTGTCCGACGCACACCCCAAAAGAGAAAGACTGCACGTTTATCCCTTCCTCTCTCTCTCTCTCTCTACTCTCTCTCTCTTTTTCTCTCTCTGTCCTTGTCTCCATTTCTCTTTCTCTCTGTCTTTCAGCAGCGATTGGAACATTAGTTTCCTATATTTTTGTTGAGCTTAATTTGCCGTCCGTGCTCCAGTGTAAACAGTGGTGGATGTGGCAGGCAGGTGACACTAAGGGGACTTTAATCACGCATCTCGTGGTGAGAGAAGGGGCTCGAGAGGGGAGAGGGGAAAAAAACACCGAACTAAGAGAAAAGCTTCTGATGTCACACTTGAAAGCGTTGGTAAACATTTGACACCCTGCATCTTGGCAATAAAAAAAGCGCACTCCCCTTGATGTCTCCGTGCGGATCATAAATGGTTAAAGTCACATCGCTCCCTGGGCTCCGGCGCCGGCCTCGACTTGTCAATCACGCCGCGCACTCTAATGCCACTTTGTAGTGGCACCAGTGCGTGAGCCGGGAGAGAGAACTTCCCCCCTCAAAGAAGAGGCCTCGCCGCCCTGGAGAGAGAACACATCATCCAGCAGCGGGCCTGCCAGGGGACCACAACTGGACCACAATCGGTCCACGCTCCTACCAGCCCCCTCAGGTGGACCGCCATGGACAAACACATTGAAAAACAGCTCCCATCAACAATCAATTAGGCTCCTCTCTCCATCAGGGCGCCTGAGCAGAGTCCCCCACCTCCAGGAGCTCATCTACCCCCCCCCTCCTCTTCCTCCTCCAGGCTCCTGCTCTTCATCCTGAAGTCAATCCCCAAGAAGAGCAGTGGCGTGTAAGGGAAGGACAGTGGTGAGAGCTGGGGACTGTAAGCGATAGGGCCGGGCGTGTGTGTGGATGAGTGGGGTTTGCATATTCATAGCAGCAGAGAGGGGACAGATAAGCTGGGCCAATCCCCTCACATTAATTGAGAATGATGGAGAGAGGGGAGAGAGGGATGGAGAGAGGGGAGTGAGGGATGAAGAGAGGGGGGAGAGGGATGGAGAGAAGGGGGCGATAACCCGGGCCTGCCTTTACGCATTAATTGAGAGAATTAGAGGGATGGCTGGCCAGAGAGACACAGCCTTCCCGGCACAGACGGCGTGAGGAGGCTGATTGACACTCTCTCGCTGCATCTTAACTTTGAAAAGTTTTGGAATGAAAAGTGAGTGAAAAATGCAGACACAAGAAAGATACTGCGGTGACTCTGTATGAAGCGGTCACAGTAAACGGATGGCCCCACGCACAAATAGGAGAGACCAGTGTTCATATGCACTCTAGTATCACCCATGTTAAGGACATTCTCCTGTGATACACATCAGTTCAGCTTTTTGCAGGTACAATAGCACAGAAGCAATCTCTCTGCCAGGCTAGCTTCAGTGTGTCTCAGAGCTGGACACTGTGCTTGCTTGGGCTCTTGGTCTCGGGGCCCCTCCATATTGACATCCAATTTGTTTCTCCATTTTTTGGGCCTCTTCCCTTTCTCTATCTGCGGCTGATCAGTGAAGATTGATGCGTCTGTTTGTGTCGCCGGCCCCGACCTCCATCAGGGGGCCCCAGGAGCTGGCCGTGCGGCCGATAGTGGACGCCGGCATTTGAGTTATGTCCTCCGACGGCCGAAACGGAGCGACGCGATGGGATTTCACCTCAGTCTCAGCCTGGCCAAAAAAAAAAAAAAAAAAACAACAACCAGAGAAAACTACAGGGGAGGGGGTGGGACAAAATGTACAAGAAATGAGATGTTGGCAACAACATGGCTGACACTGTGCTCACGGCACAGCGTGTGCACGTTGGGAGGACGTGGGGTGTGTTTCTATAGAGTGCTAATGTGGGAACATATGCCAGGGACCTACAGGTTATTTACACTAATTGACGTACATGGGAGCAAACAAGCCTGCCACCTAGTGTAGGTAGATGCCTTGTTTACTCCCAACCGCAGGTCATGCATTTTAGAGCGCTCTCATTAGCCTACTCTGTGATGGTTGTGAGGTGGAACTCTCTGACTGTAATTGAGTTTGTCTGCATTATATTATAAGTCCACCATGCAAAATGTCACTTGTATCAGTTTGAGACTCAACACCCATTAATCCAAAAGTTATCATACGTGTGTACAGTTTTGCACCTTCATCATTAGTTCTCATAAAATAATAATAATAATCCTCCATAACAATTAAAAAAGTATAAGAAGAAAGCATAGCAAAATGCAAAAAAGTCCAAATATGTGTGTGTGTGTATGCATGTGCATGTGTGTTTGAGAGTATGTGTCTGTGCCTGTGTGTGTGTGAGAGAGAGAGAGTTTGTGGGTGGTAGTTTGTCGATGCTATTCTGAGGATGTTGGATGGCAGTGCTTTCTGTGTGACCTGTTTTAATGCAGGTGGCCTTCATTTCAACTCATACTCTTTGTGTGCCCCTCCTTTGAGTCTCTGGCCTCATTTACTCTCTGTGTGTATGTGTGTTTGTGTGTGTGTGTGTGTGTGTGTGTGTGTGTCTGTGTGTGTGTGTGTGTGTGTTTGTGTGTGTATATGTTTGTGTGTATATGTTGAGTTTGTGTACATTGACATACTAGAATGTAAGTATTAGTGTCGTATATGTGTAGTATATCATGTGTCCTTTGTGCATAATGCATGCATGTGTATGTGCATGTCTGTGTGTATGGGTAAGCGTTTGGACTGTGAGTGTTGCTCTGTGCAGCATGTTACTGTGTGCGAGAGATGCCATTGTTTTGCCTCTGGAGGTTTCATTAAGGGCCTAGTGTCCAAAGGTAAAAAGTCATTCATCTCTCCTGTTGCAATGTGCCAGCTCTGCTCTTTGTCCCTATACTCTCTCTCTCTCTCTCTCTCTCCCCTCCCTCTCTCTCTCGTTCTTTCTTCTCCTCTTCCTCTCCTCCCCCCCAGCCCCTCTCTATCTCTTCTTTGCTCGCTCCCGCCATTCTGCGATGGGAAATAAAAGGAGGGATCAGACAGACCACACTGACCCGTTTGATGTGCTCCAGACGCGCTTGTCTAATGAACCCAACGTCTTCCATGAGATCAGCTTCCACGTTTCGCAACGCTCATTAATTAGAGCTGTCAAAACTTTCCCCCCTTTAAAAAAAAAAAGGCAACGGGTGGAGGGGGAAGGGGGGTGGGGGGTGTGGGGGTGTGGGGGTGTGGGTCCTTCAAGCGCTTGAATGGGATACCGTTAATTAAAAATATATCAGATCAGGACCCATGAGTGCTAATCGTGATACATTAACCCTTGCTTTCTGACAGCCAGAGCTGTGCTGAGCCGTCCAAAGCAAGATGATCCCTTTTGTCCTAAAGTTACAGCACATTGAAGTTCCAAGGCTGCGAGAAAAGACCTTTTTTTATTTAATTGCTTGTGTCCCATTACGCAGACTTTAACGAGAGGAGTTTGACGTGGCCTTCAACTGTTCACTGAATCAGTGTGTTTTTTCCTCTCTACTCCCACTCCCACTCTTTAAAATATATACTTCCGGATGTCTGGTGACAGAGGGAAACCGTTGAACTGTCTTTGAGATGGGTGTTGATAAAAACCCCTTGTACTTAGCAGGATTGCAAAGGCTGTCAGTTCCCCTACCACTGGTTCATTTATCTTTTAGCCTTTGTTTTGTCTATGAAGTATCCTGAGCTTTCTGATTCTCTTTAAGGGGAGCGAGAAGTAATTCATTCCACCATAAGAGCGCCTGCCCTCCCAGCTTTAGGGAGAGAGTTACCCATTTTAATTACAACAGGCTGGTCGTCCAAGTCTGTGGTACACACACACACACACACACACACACACACACACACACACACACACACACGTGGCCCACGCACACACATAGGCTCACAGTGGTTGCCCCTACAGATGAGAGCCGGCTTTGAAGAAAAACATAAGAGAGTGTGCAATGACTCTGGATTGATGGTCAGGGAGATGATGGAAAAGGTGGTCAGATGCGAAGCCATGAGGGATGCGTAGCGTCCACAGGAGGGAGGCAAGTCAATAGAGAACAGAGCACTACAAAGAAGGCACAGCGGGGGTCCCACATTGTTTTCATCCTGCCATTCATTTTATGATCAGTGACACTTGTCACCAGAGATACTGATGCATGTATATACATCTCCCTCCTCCACCCCTGTGTGTGTTTGTGTGTGTGTGTGTGTGTGTGTGTGTGTGTGTGTGTGTGTGTGTGTGTTTGTATGTGTGTGTATGTGTTTGTATGTGTGTGTGTGTGTGTGTGTGTGTGTGTGTGTGTGTGTGTGTGTGTGTGGAGGGATGATTTGAGCAGCAGTGAGTGAGTCATTAGTGCGTTGCGGTGGCTGATGATGGTGGAGGGCAGGCCCGGGCTTGCTCTGGCATGTTCCGTGTGTCTGTGCGGCGTGGTGCGGCGCAGTGTCACGGTGCGGAGCGCTACAGGGCCGGGCGCGGAGAGCCAGGAGACAAATGGGGGGCGAGCAGGCAGGATCCTCGTCCAGGCCTTCTGATGCAGAACTCTAATTAATTTTGTGCAGTGTTTCAGAATTGATTGTGGTCATTTCTATTTCTCATTTTTCATCCGTTTCAAGGGCTCTTCCTCTCCCCTCTTCCCCCCATCCTCACCCCCCCACCCCCCAAATGCCCCCCCAAGAGTAATGGGCGTGTGTACATGCATGCAATCTATGAATACGAAACTGCCTTGGTTTAAGTGTGTGTGTGTGTGTGTGTGTGTGTGTGTACAGGCGCGCTGAGGTTTGTAACATTAGGCGTTCAGGTTGAGAAGCGAGGGTGACATTGTTCACGTCATTGCGTGAGAGATCTGTTTATGCAGGCAGAGGTCATTTGCGATCACTCGTGTTTGTCCCTGTCACTGCAAATGGGCACCACTCAGCCTTGCTGATGCACCATCATGACATGGGCCCCTCTTATCAGGGAAGCACACAACAGAGGAGGAAAGTGATTTCAAAAACACATAGACAACAACCAGAGACCAGGTTTTTAGATGGCGGCCTTGTTTTTCTTTGTGTCAGAACATCGCCTATGCCACTTTAAGAGAACCTGTCCACCCCCACCCCCCACCCCCACCCACCCTCCCTCCCCACTGAATGCAGAAAATGAATGAATTTGATTATGGCTTTGTCTAATAGCTTGTGTATCACAATTTCCTTTTTTTAATCACTACTGTTAAATCCAGAGGCCCAGGGGCAGTGTTGTAATTTTTTAAATTATTTATTTATATGAATATAATTATTTATTTTTTGTTTTGCTTTACTAACAAAAGAGAGGGAAATAATTGTTTCACTGGAATTTAATAACAAGCAATAAAAACCAGCCAACCACGTTTGCCGGGTACCTCCACATTCAATCTCATCACCGTACTATTATTAGACAGTTTTTTCGGTCCCCTTTTTTAGATCACCAGCCAAGATATTGAACATTTTCTACTGATAAATATTTCAGTTTGCTTATGAAAGGGGCTAATGCTGTCACATGAATATGGAATGATATTTCCTTCATGGTTCATTATGGCCTGGCACTTTTTGTAATGACAGGCAGGTGATAGAATATTTACGGGGGCTTTTCATAAGACATTTAGCTGGCACATCTCCACTGAAGGGCACCTGCTTTTTAAGATGCATTGTCCTCTTTTAACTCCGATACCTGTCTCCGCTTGCTACAATCACGGCCTCGGCGACGCCGAGCCTCCGACGTGATTGGAAGCGACACCCGTTCAGCAACACTCGGCAAATGCATGCTCTCTCCCTCTCCCTCTCTCACACGTCTCCGCCTCCTCTTCCCCCTCTTCCCCTCTCTGCCTCTCTCTCTCTCTCTCTCTCTCTCTCTCTCTCGCCTGTCTTTTATATTGAAAGGTTTCGCCACAGAGGTGAGGGCTGAGGAGTTCTTTTTGCCTCTGTCACTTGATACAGAGTTCAAGCGCACTGAACAAAGTGCAGCGCTAACTGAAATAGCACCGAGCCAATCTGTGAGAGCAGACTAGTCGCAGGGCCTGGCATGAGAGGCCTCAGCATCTTCAGAGAGACAAGAATCAAATGAATCACATTGTACAGATGCAACACACTATTTCTGTGTTTGTGCTTCTTCCTCTTCCTAAAGAAATGGCCGTGCTCTTCTGCTGTTGCTGTTGGGAGCCGTGGGCTGTTGCTCTAGTGGATGTCTCTCAGGAAGTCCACCCCTTCAGAGGAAACGGAGGGAGAAGTATCATATGTGGCCTTGTGTTGTGCTGCTGTCAGGAATGCCTGGAGGGCAATGCTGCTGGAGATGTCCCTCTGTGCTGGTCTTGAGAGGTTGAGCTGGGAATCGGCTGAATGGATGCACAGCAGTTTATCTAGAGCCTTCTCTCTCTCTCTCTCTCTCTCTCTCTCTCTCTCTCTCTTCTCTGCTGTGGGCCAGCTGGATGTGCTCAAATCATTCTGTTTCACGGCTGTAACCCCTCGCGCTTTTATTTCAGGCCTTTATGGACAGGCACACTTTGAAGCGTCGTATTTCTTGGCGCCGGCGTCTCTCCAAACATCAGCAGGCCTTATTTACTCTCTCTGCCTCCCACCTGGCCCTCTGCTCCGTGATTTTTATACAGGCCACGGCGCAGGGCGCAAGCCCACCCCAATATCTTAGGGTCATAGCTTGTGTGTGTGTGTGTGTGTGTGTGTGTGTCTGTGTGTGAGAGAGAAAATCATATGCAGTATATTATTACATGTATGTTTATCGGAGGTATCGCGGACACTAATCCCTTGTGTTTCTTTATGTTTGACTATATATCTATTTGAGGGACATTGAGAGACAGAGAGGGATAGTGAAAGAGGGAGATAAAGTGAGTGTGTGTGTGTGTGTGTGTGTGTGTGTGTGTGTGTGTGTGTGTGTGTGTGTGTGTGTGTGTGTGGGGTATGCATGTGTGTGTGTGTGTCTGTCTGTCGTGTGTGCGTGTGTGTGCGTGTGTGTGCGTGTGTGTGTGTGTGTGTGTGTGTGTGTGTGTGTGCCTGTCGTGTGCGCGTGAGAGAGTCTCCTCCATGCTCTGTATGCATGCATCACTCACACACTCCAGCCCACAAAAATGCCATCTGACATCTCTCTGTCTGATTATGTGGGCACTTTACGGGCATAAATATTAATGGCACTCCATTTTATTCAGGATGTTGGCCTTTCACTGAGATTAGACACACTGTACTGTTTAAAATGGTGTGAGAGAGAAAGAACAAGAGGGAGAGAGAGAGTGAGAGAGAGAAAAGAGAGAGAAAAAAAGAGAGAGTGGATGTAGGAGAGATGAGTTCACAGCAGATGCATGCATCCCCCTCTCAAATGCATACAATAGAACTCATTAAGTTGGCATGCATTTGTATCCATCATGCCATTTGTCTGCTTGGCTCTCAGACATTGAGCCAGTTGTCAGTGTTGGAGCGAAGAGACTGCTCCACTGCCACGTGACGTGCAAACCTGCTTTCTGTACAGTTCCTCTGCGAGCTCTTTAGAGACCCAGCTTGATGTGTGTCTGTAGAAGCATTGACTTTGGCCTCAGGAGAAAGCCAGCAGTCGCCACGGGCCAGTAGAGCACTACGATAAAAAGAAAGAGAGTGGTGGGGGAAAGGGAGAGAAAGAGAGGAAAGAGGGAGAGAGAGAGAGAGAGAGACAGAGAGAGAACCGGTAGTTCTGGAAGGTGTAAAGATCACTTAGAGACAATTACAAACAAAGGTGGGAATCATTGACAGTGGCCAGAGCTGTGACAGGGAGGCCTCTCAATATCTCAGCGGCCCGTTTGATGAATGAGCCTCAGCCACAGCAGACCGCTGGCCGGCCGGTGAGCACTGCTGAGAGGGCAGGGAGTTGCAGGACGACCCAGGGCCAGGCCACGGGCTTCACTTTGGGGGATAAAACAGAAAATGGAGGTCGGTCTGGACAGGAGCCTTTAAGACAGCACCAGTGGAAATGTGCTGTGGTGTATGCTGAGGCTGTGCTCACCGTGTGTGTGTGTGCTGTAAGAGGAGGTGGGGGGAGCGGACTCAGCCCACAGTAGATGGAGTTGAGGGTGTGAGAGGAGGTGGGGGGAGCGGACTCAGCCCACAGTAGATGGAGGTGAGGGTGTGAGAGGAGGTGGGGGGAGCGGACTCAGCCCACAGTAGATGGAGGTGAGGGTGTGAGAGGAGGTGGGGGGAGCGGACTGAGAAGCCAGTGGGTGAGGCAGGGTGTAACAGCATGAAACACTCCATAGAGTTTGAAGCTAGATGCTGTAAAGCAGTGTCATATTTCACATGGTATTCCTCTATACTACATGACAGTGATAGTGTGTTCAGTTTGTAGTGCATGTCAGTGAGTTGTGGGTTTATAAATACCTGCAGTTTGTTTATGGCAAAGCTATGTTCTTTTGTTTACTTTTGACTTGTAGCCCCCTCCTTACTGTCAATACAATACTAATAGAACTGAGTCTAAAAATCATTAGACCAAAAGAGAGATCCCTCTCGAACATGATGCTATGTGGACTTGAAGTCTTTCTCACCTCACCTAACCTAACTTACCTGTGCCAGTGCCATTTGTTTCCTGAGGTCACTGTGACCTCTTTCTCTTTTTCTCTAGCTCTATCATTCTCTCTCTCTCTCTCTCTCTCTGCCTGTCTGTTCTGTCTGACCTGCCCGAGAGCAGGGGGAATAGTGCTTACTCGCTGTGTTTCCTCGGCGGAGGTTCGGAGTGCGGTTTTTGGAGACAGGCGAGTGAGTGAGGAATGATGGAGATGGGCTGGCGCCGCCACCCGGGAGGGGCTGCTGGGGGAGGGGGGGGGGGGGGGGCAGGCGGCGATCACAGAGCCATTTCTAATCCACAGCTGTCAATACGGCAGGGGAGTGCGCCGAGCCCCGCCTGATGGATGGGTGCGGAAGTCATCCCTCGCCGCCGCTGACAGACGCCACGGGCACGGCCACCGAGGGCCCGCCAGGTCCTGACTCGGCAGAAAGCCTGACTCCCCCTCTCCTCTCCTCCTCTCCTCTCCTCCTCTCCTCTCCTCTCCTCTCCTCCTCTCCTCTCCTCTCCTCTCCTCTCCTCTTTTCTTCTTTTGTTCCATCTCACCTCTCTCCAAGAGGCTCTTTGAGAATCCCTCTAGCAGGTGGGGACATCTTGTCTTGACAAGTTTGTCTTGGTCACAGAGAGGTATCAGTGTTGGGATAATTATGGTCCAACACCTCCCATTGGGCCTTTCTTATTACAGGACTGGCAAATGATAACCCATCACTCAACAGGCTCTCTGAGATGTATTTTCCCACTAGATAGTCCCCCTGCATGCAGCAAAGGACTAAATAGTTGCCATCAGATACCCATCCACATGTAGACACAGGGACATTATGTAAAATGACAAACAAGGAAATGGCTCCAGTGTTTCCTTGTGTTCATCGCCAGCCTAGCTGCAGCCATCCCTGTCCTCAGCCGTCCCTTCAGACAACACTGTGCTGTTTGCTGCCAAGCTCCACTACACTGAGGCCACACTATGGAGCTTGTCCCTCATACAGGCCGATCGTTTTCCTATATGGTCCACACCCCCTCTTTACTTGATATTGCTGGCCTCCCCTGTGCCCAGCCACTGGCCTTTACTGCAACAACAACATCTGCAGAGCACCTTGTGTCATTCATTACAGCTGCCGCGGTGCGGTGCTGTCTCTTCCCTCCTTGTTCCCCAGACAGATGTGCAGAGAGACACACTGACACCAGGACCTTGCCCTCCTCCTGTAGCCTTCTGCCTCCCTGCGCCTCCTTCCCCCATTCTCCTCCTCCTTCTCCCCCTCCTCCCCCTCCTCCTCCTCCTCCTCCTCCTCCTCTTCCTCCACCTTCATGCCTGAGACGGCCCTCCCTCACTCTCACGTGCCTCGCGCGCGTGTGCACATCGTGAGCCCGACGCAGCGGCTGCGCACAGATGAAATGACCCTGACACCATCCTGTCCGCCAGTGGCTTCCTGCACACACTCGGCCCCAATCGATTTGCCTCCCACTCTCGGCATACCAACATGTTGTTTGCTAGTCATAAGCATGGGGGTGGGAGTGGGGATGGGGTGTGTGTGTGTTTGGGAGGGGGGTTGCTGGGAGGGGGGTTGGTGGTGGGGGGGGGGGGGTAGTAGAGGAAGGGACCCAGTGGAGGAAGCCGGCACACAACAGAATTGAATCTACTTCTTTGGAAAGCCCTGGGTTATCAAACTCATTAATCTACATGTCAGGGGCTGAGGATGAATAATTGTGTGTAGAATTTATCTGCCAATGTGATAGCTACTTTTCAGCGTCCCCCCTCGCTTGCATCCCTGCGTCGGGCCGAGCTCTTTAATTATTATATGCTTTGTCTTTGCTGTCTGTGGTCTTTTGGGGGAAATGAGGGGAACAGAAATATGCTACCCCTGCACTCAGAAGGACGATTTCTCTTTAATGTGACACTGACACCACCAGAGACAGAGAGAGAGAGAGAGAGAGAGAGAGAGAGAGAGAGAGAGAGAGAAGAGCAAGAGAGAGAAAAGGAAAACAATCTTAACCCCACCCCTGCAACACATGTAGGCTGATAAACTCATGTACTATGTACTATTAGCTGTCTGCTAGAAAATCTTTCATGCATAATGTGTGTAAGCCACGGTGCCTGGTGCTCATTTTGAGATAGGAGTGTGCACTACGGAGCTTCAGCTGGTGGATGTTTGTGATTATGAACGTGTGTGTGCATGTGTGTGTGTGTGTGTGTGTGTGTGTGTGTGTGTGTGTGTTTGCATGTGAATGAGTGCGTTTTCTCGCGGAAAGCAGCTCCTGATGAGATGGAGGCTGTTGTGGAGTAATGGAGGCCCTTCACATGAGGTGTGCCGGGCGTTCCGATGACTGATGAGGGAGGAATGATTCCAAATCATTACTGCCGCTGAACGTGCAGCTGTCATCGCCCCGCACGTCTGCCAGCACCCGCCCCACCACCTCCCCTTCCCCAGCCCCCCCCCCCCCCCTCCTCCCCCTCTACCCCCAAACAATCCTCCCCCCACCCCACCCCACCCTACCCACCCCCAACCTGGGTGCTCTGCAGACGCCTCTCCCCACCGCTTGTAAGACGCCTCCCCCCCTTTGATAGCGGAGCATTGTTACCTGACGCCGTGTTTTAGAAGATGAAACGAGATGAGCTAACGTGCAAAACAACAAACAACAAAGTTGTTGACAATGCAAAGGGGCTCGAGAACGTGGAAGCATAACAAACAAACATCGTTTCAGGAGCTCTTTAGTGTTGCGTGTTGTGGAGGAGGGGGGGGGGGGAGCAAAGCACACCAAAAAAAGAGTAAGTAAAAGAAAAAGAGAACATTGTGAGTGTTTTTTTTTTTTTTAAAGCTCGTGTTCCCTCAGAAGTAGGAAGAACAAAGACCCCCAAAGTCTTCAGAAGCGCGCTGCATGCTGTCGCGTGGCGGAGAGGGCCACAGTGGGAGAAGACAGCCACTCCCAGCGTTTACTCCAATAGCTTAGCTGTCACAGCTACTAACACAACCTCATCAGCCTCTAAGGGCCCAAATCAAACATACACAAAATCCCTTTAATTATATAATGCCTTTTGCAAATCTGCCATGCACATTTCCTGTCCTTGTTTCAGAGTAAAGAGGAGAGTCATTTGAAACATAGGCAGCACTGGACAGTGATTTATTTTTTTATTTCCCCCGCTATCAAACCTGTCCTTTGTCTGTGCGCGTAATATTTTTCTGCCTTGCATTCCTCATCTCAGCTCTGAAATAGAAAATGCGTGGCGGGGGAAAAAAGGAAGGATCCAGGTCAACCTTCAGACGCCCCGGCTCCTCTCAGCCCCTTGGCCCCTGAGCTCGAGGGGGAGAGCAGTGATGTATTTTAAAAAGCCTCTTCTGACCTGGAGGTGGCTGGGCGACTCTTTGCTTAAATGGACAAGTCGGGAGTTTTTTAAGAATGTGCTTTGTGTAGCAGATTTTTTCGCGATGCACTATTACATTTAAAGGACACACATACTTACTCACACACACACACACTCAAACGTGTGTGTGTATATTCGCAACGGCAGCGATGGCGGAGGGCATGCATGTCAGCCCAAGGTTCCAGCCCAAGGTGTTCTGGGTAATTCCAATTCACCTTGACTGGCCCTTGCGTGGTTCGCCCCCAAAAAGTCTCAAGACATAAAATAGCTGCGGGAAAAGTTTTGGAGGTTGGAAGCAAGAAACAGAGAGAGTAAAAGAAGAGAAGAGAAGAGAAGAGAAGAGAAGAGAAGAGAAGAGAAGAGAAGAGAAGAGAAGAGAAGAGAAGAGAAGAGAGCTCTCGTCCTGGCTGTCTCTGTCTCGGTATCTCGGCGTGGTTACTGATATTATGGCAAATTGAGTCGGGCGAGGCACGGCGAGTGCCGGCGGTGTTTGGGGAGAGACTGTCTAAATGCAAATGATGGGAGGATATGAGCGTAATGGCCTGACAGGAGGGAGGCGCCGGCCTCTCGGCCTGCTGCTGCTTTGCATGAGGCGGAAGAGTAAACTTGGGATTGTCATTTGGGAGGGCGGAGGCGGCGCTGAGGTGCTGGAGTTCAGCCATGAGCGTGCGGAACAAGAGGGTCCTGGGGACGAGATGGGACTCATCAGTGGGAGATAAGCAGTGTGTGTGTGTGTGTGTGTGTGTGTGTGTGTGTGTGTGTGTGTGTGTGTATGTGTATGTGTGTGTGTGTGTTTGCATTTGTGTATTTGTTTGTGTTGGCATGCCTGCGTGTGTGTGTGTGTGTGTGTGTGTGTGTGTGTGTGTGTGTGAAACGGACGCAGCATTAAGTGATACAGATGGGGTAGACAATGGGAGCTGATGTGGGATTTAAATCAAGTCCTCTGAATCGCTGCTGGGATTGATGAGAGGAGAAATGGCTCCTCTGTTTGCACTGTTGAGTTGGTACACACACACACACACACACACACACACACACACACACACACACACACATACACACACACACACACATTGCAGCACCCTCAAAGCCTACACCCCATCCACGGCTCTTTTCA
The DNA here is from genome assembly GCF_046254945.1 of Alosa pseudoharengus. NCBI lineage: Eukaryota > Metazoa > Chordata > Actinopteri > Clupeiformes > Clupeidae > Alosa > Alosa pseudoharengus. Next base: position 32,216,701 of record NW_027468630.1, on the reverse strand, counting down.
GGCGGCATTCTGGTCAGCAGGATTTTATAATGACCGCAGCGGTCAGGACTGATTTTTTGACCACAGCAGGCCAGAGTGTATTCTTAATGACGTTGCGTGGTCACACACAATTTGTTTTTTCATTGCCTACTTAACATGAGGGGTGGCAGGAGGATTGTTTTGGTAAAATAATTCTCTGCAGTGGGCTGCAAAAAAAGACGACCGCACCGCACGCAGACAGATATCAACAGTTCAGGGCAATCTTGCGGTGGCGGGTCAATCAGCATTGTGAAAATTGGAGCACTCGTATTTTTCCATTACAGGCCAGCAAAATTTTTTTAAAATACACAACAGGGCTGCTTGAGATACAATGACATCTAACTTTAGCATGACAGCACAACCCCCTGTGCTCAAATCAATTTGGCACATGTCATTCTGAGTACACTGCTATGAATGTGCTCCCATACTGTGGACCGTAGTGTGGGCAGTCTGACCAACACCAGTGGCCATATGGCTGCCCTGACAGCACTTCCCCCATATTACACCCAAAACCATTTGTTTGCATTAAATAGAATAATGCTGAGTGCCCCCCCCCCCACACACACACACAAACACACGCATGTACACAAGCAGAGCATGCACACACACGCCCACATGCATGCATGCACCCACATACACACACACTCGCTCATTAAAGGTCTCCAGTGGACCCCATCTCCCATTTGTAGTAAATTGGCGGTTGACGCGGGAGGAGAGCCGGCCAGGGGCCCCCTTGTGGCCCCCCCCCCCACCATAGGGATGGATGAGGCAGGGGGGGTGGGAGCGAGGGCCCCTGGTCGGTCGGCCGGGCCGCGGTGTCATCCCTGTTTATGATGTGCTCATAATTAAGCGCACGGTGGCGGCCGGCAGCCAGTGTGCTGACCACAGAGGAGCGCAGGCAGGCGGGCAGGCAGGAAGATGAATGAGGCCGGCCCGTGTAATATCTGCAGACTTGGGGGACTCTTCTGTTAAAGACTGTCAGAGATGATTATTAATGTATGATATGGCCCACGCAGTAATGACCACAAACAAGAGCAAAGCAAGTACAAAAAAAAAAAACCTGTGTACGTGTGAGTGTTTGTGTGTGTGTGTGTGTGTCTGTGTGAGTATGAGTGTTTGTGTGTGTGTGTGTGTGTCTGTGTGAGTATGAGTGTTTGTGTCTGCATTGCAGTGGCCAAACAAAGACTCCTAGGCACTGAAATGCAGTCGCATGCGTGGAATACCGAATTTCATAAAAGTCGTCTGTTGTCTTGATGATGTTTTTGTATTGCTGTCTGTGCCAGTTATTATTCATACATAAATGCAGGTTTTTTTGCATTGGTTTGGCTATGACTTCCCATGGAGTGCTAATTCTGAATGTAGGCTTGTGTGATTCTACCTCTGTCAGCTCCTGCTGTTACACTCCTACTGTGTAACGACACACGGACACACAGACACACACACAGACACACACACACACACACACACACAAACACACACTCACACACCCAGCAGAGGTGTGCTCCTGACTCTCTGTGGCTCTGTCAGTGCTGAGCTCCTGGTGGATTGTGACAGCAGGTCTCAGGAGGGTTGAGTGGATCTGGGCTCGCTGGAATCAGGCTTGACTGCATTAAGGGGGAATTACATGACACCGTTGGCATGGTGGAGCTTTATCTACTGGCTGCTGCCTCTCCTGCATACCACCCCACACACCCCCCCCCCCCCCGGCACCCCCTGACACCCCATGGGTCAGCCTCACTCAAACGTCACCCCACAGAGCACCTACACCCCCCTCCATGCCACCCCCCTGCTGATAACACTGAGAGGATTACAGCAGGAGAGGAACAAGTGTGAGTGGAGAGAGGGAGAGAGAGAGGGAGAGAGAGAGGGAGAGTGTGAGAAATACAAAAGGAGAAAAGAAAAGAAAAAAAGAAAAAGGTGTTTACCTTCTTGCCTTTGGCTGAAGTCATTGCTTCTAGCAAGGCAGTAGTAAGCTGTGTAAATGTTGAATGATAAGTATGTTTCTTTAGGAATAGTGGTGTAATGGTGAAAATGGTGCTTTCTATTTGTTAGGCATAACTGCAGAAGTTGTAATAATATATTATTTTTCCATGAGGATTCAGAGTTGCAGCCTTAATCTGTGTAAGGAGGCGTGAGCAGGACTGAAATTCACACCCGTTTGCACACAAACACACACACTCCCTCTCCCTCTCTCTTTCTCTCCCTCTCTCTTTCTCTCTCTCCCTCTCTCTGGGACAGTTTCCCACTCCCTTAAATGCAAATTTTAGCCAATACTTTGCTATCACAGGCAGACGCACACATACAGTACACACACAGACACAGACACAGAGATACACTCTCTCTCTCTCTCTCTCTCTCTGTCTCTCTCTCTCTCTGTTTCTCTCTCTCATACACACACACCAATAGACACAAATGCACTACTTTCCTGTCTCTCGTACACACACAGTGGCTGAGCACACCAGAGTGTTTACTGTTTCACCTCGCCGTTGCCAACAGATGGTGATGCTATGGGCAATCACACTGGTTTATGAGGGAAGAGCAGCAAAATGCCTCTCCTCCATCATCAATAGACAGTTAGTGTGACAAGCAGCCCCTTCAATCTGCACCTCCACTGCCGCCGCCACCACCCTCCGCACGCGCGCATCCGTCGCGTCTCCGACGTCGCCGTCTCTCCCCTGCCTCGCACGCACGCACGCACGCACGCACACACGCACGCACGCACGCACGCACGCACGCACGCACGCACGCACGCACGGCAAGTGCACAACTTTCTGACAGACAGCAGCACTCAAAAGTGGGTGCCGTCAGGGGGATTAGCCTGCAAACACAGAGCTGATCAGGCTCGGAGGTGATGCGCAGCGTGAGGCCAGATTGATGGCAGAGGAATTATGTTCTATAATGGAGTGAATTAGACACGGCCCGCCTGCGCTGGGTGCCTTAGTGTTACTGCTGGAGTGATAGTGGTGCAAAGAGTGGAGTAGCAGTGGAGTAGTGTGGTGGCAGAGATGCTCTGGATGAGGAGAGGAACGAGGAAGAGGGGTATGAAGAGACAGATGAGAAGGAAGTGCTTTGGGTTTAGTTCAACACCTGCCAGCCAACCACACACACCCACACACACACACACACACACACACACTAAGTTACCTGTAATGTACATGCCTCAATTGAGTGAGGAAACTTGGACAGCATCCCAGACTTCCGAAACGTCTACAGGGTTCAGCTGGTAGCCAGTAATGGCTTCTCCCTCCGCATGTTACCTTGGCACCGCATTCGCGTTTTAATTTCCCAGCTGAGGACGAACGCCGCCGAAAACGACGAGCGATGAATAGTTCATTACCGGGTCAAAGGTCAATGCCTCGGTGTGTGCCGCTCAGGCATCGGCTGTGCTCTTTCTGCTCGGCTTGGTTTGGTTGGGTGCGGGCGATTCGGCGCGCGTTCTCCCCGCTGCACTGGGGTGTCGGTGCGGCCCCTGGTCAGGCTTGTTAATGGGAGGGTAAACAGCATGCAGACTTGGGGTAATGGGGCGTCAGAGACACTTCATTTCCGTTAGACTGGCTGCTGCCTTTTAACATATTGAGACGCACCAGGGTCGAACAGAAAGGTCAGCACTGGTGTGTGTGTGTGAGTGTGTGTGTCTGGCAGGAAGGAGGCGCATGCGTGCACACACACACACATACACACACACACACACACACACACACACACACACACACACACACACACACCTCACACATGTCTCTCTCTTGCTCTCTAAATATATATAAGAGAATAGGAAGAAAGTTTCTTGTCTCTCTTCAAACTTTCCTCTGTCTTTGCTCTTCTTGCGCCCCCCCCTCCTCCTCCCTTCTCTCTCTCTCTCTTCTCCCCCCTTCTCTTCTCTCAGAAAACTGTGATTCAGTGACTCTGATTGCTATGCATTGTTTAGTTTCTTTCATTAATGCTCTCTGCCACTCTGGCTCCACAGATGAACAATAGCAGGGCCCCTGCAGGGGATCAATACCAGATTGCTGATAGCGCCCCGTCCATTCGCCGGCTAGATTACATGATAAATGGGCCGGTCCATACGTTTTGACACCCCTTCGTTCTTGTAGGGCCTGGGCCTGAGAGCGCAGCCTCCTGCCACCGGCTGCTCGCGGGGCCCCCTGACAGCCAGCCAGGGCTTAGTGGAGAACAATGACTAAAAGAGGGAGAAACAAACAGCAAAGCCACAAATAGGCAATCTGCCGGCAGTGTGAAAGAGAAGGATGGCCCCGAGGAGCCTTTTCTCTGGCGTTGATGTAATTAATGTCAGTGAAAGTTGTTGACGGAGAGAGATGCAGTTAGACTTTGACCCTGATGTGTGGCCCACCGCTCTCTGACTGGGTTCATGGGCTTCAGAAAGCTGTGCGATTTTTAATAAGCACATTTTTTGTCTTGTAAAAAATGGCATCATTGTGGAATTTCTATGCATTTTTATATGCAATTCATTTTATCTATATCCACTTTTTACTTTTTTAGTTTTTTTAAACATGACAACCAATGGTTAATGTTATTTTTGGTCTACTTTTCTTCTGAGCTGGGGTTTTACACAACTAAAGTCAACAGCAGATACATATGTTAATGTATTAAGAATTCATTTACTATATTTGCAGGTACTTTATCTTCCTTGTGGTGAAAAAAATAGCATGTGAAACATCTAACTGGCACAGCCGTCTTATATTTTTCGGCCCTTATCCATTTCTGCTAACTCTTATGTCTCTGGTTTTCGTTTCAGCACAAGCATAAATCGTGATGCTGGCCAACTCACATAATATTCATATTTATAGGAAATGTAATAGTCTCTGGGATTTAGCGAATTTCCCTGCAGCAGTTGGGGGATGTATTTCTATGGCAATGAAAACAATGCCTGGCCTTTTTATTTTTGGATGAAATTGACACTCTATAAAAGTCAAGGTCTTTTTAAAAAGTGAGAGAAGTAACAGGAAAGAAAAAAAACGACTTAATTTCCTCATTGACACATTGTCCTTTGTAAAAAAGTGAAGGACAGATTTTCTTTCTTTCCATCTGTGTGTGTGTGTGTGTGTGTGAAGACTAATGACCCCCGCATATGGCGAGTCGCCCGTTTTAAAAAGAAACAAATACCCCCTGGCCATTGGTACGCCAAGCGAGAACTTAACTCCATCCTGGCCAGCTCTGTGACCCGGCCCCTGTCCCTGCGCATTTCAGCCCCAACACAACGGAGCTGGCCTCCTCCCCGTGTCCTCGCGTCGCTTCACTGGCCGAGTCTCAGTGATGCGCCACACAGTCCTCCTGACGGCCTGGCTGCCTCGCTGCTTGAGAAGCTGAATAAGCAGGTGTCACTTCCCTCTCCTCTCCTCTCCTGTCTTCTCCACGTCGCTCTCCTGCCATCTGCCCCTGGACGGGACTGGACAAGATTTATGGACGCCGGGAGGGGAAGAGGAGTGAGATTCCATAACAATTTGAATAATTCACTTCTGTCATCTGCTCAGGAATGTGTTACCGTCCGACCCGCGTTGTCCTCCATTTGCCAAACGCTAAAGATGCCTCAGGCCCGGGGAAAACCCCCCCTCCAGGACCTGATTTGATATGTATCTGCCATTTTGACTCTTCCGACGCCCGTGCGTGTGCGTGTGCGTGTGTGTGTGTGTGTGTGTGTGTGTGTGTGTGTGTGTGTGTGTGTGTGTGTGTGTGTGTGTGTGTGTGTGTGTGTGTGTGTGTGTGTGTGTGTGTGTCTGTGTGTGTGTGCCCAAGGACAGACGGCTGACGGGCAGGCGGCGTTATTGCATTCTAATGATCTCATTGGGGCCCACCGAGGCCCCTTACTGGCTCTCTATATCCGCTAACCTTCCTCTTATTACCCCCATCAGCTCTCCTCTCCCTCCACCCAAACCGCCCACTCCACCGGCGCGAAGGCAAAGAGACGGTGTTTAAGGCGAGAGCCCGCGCGTATGCCTGTCATAATCATCGGGGACTTTGCGTCTGATCCCTCACCGGAGACCTCATCTCGAGGAATGGCCTCGTCAGGCGGAACAGGTAATTGTGGAGATTTGGTAATTTTTCTGAAAGTGGCTTCAAATCGCGTTAGGAGTGTGTGCGGCACCTGTACCTGACTCGCTCGCCGTCGCCACGGAGACACACAGCCCGAGGACTTACACCTCTCCGCGGGACGTGGACGCACTCGCGCAGGGGAGAGCGTCACTCCAGTCCCACATCCCACACACAATGGAAACACTCTCACGCACATAGACACACACAAACACTCACACACTCTCATTCACACACACTAATCCTCTCATTTTGTCACAGCAAGCACCAATTCCATCATCTGGGCTGAAGACAGGCATAGCTCATTTGCCCTTGCGTTGACGCCTTATCTGAACACCTGCAAACAGCCCCAAACACGTCCAGCACTGTGTGCAGCCCTGCAGGGCCTTCCTCTGGCTACACCTGCCTGTCTGCCTCCACAACCAAGGGATGGGCTGTTTGAACTGTCATGCTGTTTTTCTTCTTTAAAAAAACTTTTTTTCTCCCTTCATCCATCCTCTTTCTTTCCCTCTCTCTCTCTCCCTCTCTCTTCCCTTCTCTCTCCCTCTCTCTTTCATTCTCTCTCTCTCTCAAGAATTTGCTTGCTAAGAGACAGCAGTGAGAGTTTGTGGGAAAGACAGTATGTGTGTATGTGTGTGTGTGTTTTCAAAGAGAGAGAGAGAGAAAGAAAGAGAGAAAGAGAGAGAGAGAGAGGAAGAGAGACAACAGGCCTTACCTGCACAGTCCCTGGTGTGTCCCAGGTGCCGGCGCGCGCGTCAGAGAGCTCATGTCTCCTGTCAGAGAGGAGCAGGAGAAAGACAGCGACGGCGTGACCGCCAGGGCCTCCAGGGCCAGCCGCAAGGGTCAGCCCTTCAGCGAGACAGATAGGAGAGGCAGGCAGGGAGTGGGAGAGGCTGAGGCAGCCAGGAGAGGCTGGGGTGTGGGGGGGCACAGAGACAGCCCAGTGGCAGTGATCCGCCTCTGACAGTCTGTCAGGCCCATCAAACGCCACCATACTGCCCTGTCATACATGCCTGCTGCCCGGCGTCTCCCTCAGCCCAGAGAGAGAGAGAGAGAGAGAGAAGGGAAGAGAGAGCTGAAGAGGTGTCTCGGAAATTTCCCCAAAGTTCACGCTGGGTTTTCTGACAAACCTGTCTCTTCTTTTTTTCCCCCTCCTCCTCTCGTGGAGGCTTTTTCCACAAAACAATATGAAATGGACAAATGCAAAAAGCACACATTTATATACAGACAGGGAGGCCGCGCTGCATCGTTGTCCTCTCAGCCAGTCTGTTGTGACAGAATAAAAACAGCCGATATTATTCATTACTCCGCCATTTTTAAAACCCGAACAATCCCAACGTGAGGTTTCATAGCAAAGGGGGAATGGGTGGTCCTCAAGCCCATGTAGTCCACCGGCAAAGCCTGCTTTGGTGAGGACCCAGGTGGGTAGAGGCCACAGGGGGGCACGTGGTGATCTGACACAGGCTTAAATTCAGCTCTTAACTCCCTCGGGCGCGGCGCTGGTGTCAGCCGAGAGGGAGTGCTCTCCTTCAGATCAGTGCCGTCGTGGGCGGACGCCTTTGATCTCCCCGCTTCACTCTTCAGTAAAAGGCTTTAATGCTACCCTGCGTTCACTCGCTGCACCGTCAGGAACTCTCACCTGAAGTGCGCTGTGACACACTCATACACACACACATGGACGTACACACACACACACACACACACACACACACACACACACACACACACACACACACACACACACACACACACACACACTAAAGTCTTCACATCCTTTCTCTATCTCCCTTTCCCCCTTTAATCAGTGTTAGTAGTACCTGTGGATTGTAGGAAAGAAACTAATAGAGGGGGGGAAAGAAAGACAAAAAAGAATGAATAAAAAAAGACAGAAAGAAAGAGAGTGAAAAAAGAAGGAAATATAGTCGAAGAGTAGGCATCAACTAACTGGTGTAATCCTGTAGCCTTTAATTAAAACACTCTAATGATCTGAAGAGGGGAGAGGGAAGGGTAGAGAAAGAGAAAAGGGGAAAAAGTCATTTTCTAGCCCTGCACTTTCCTTTTTCACTTCATCCCTGCCCCCTCCATCCTCTCTCCCTCAGACACACTTTTTCAAAGACATTTGTTGAAGGATTTACATGACTCCAGAGGGCCCGTGAATTTGCAATGCAATAAGCAGAAGCGTATGAAAGAGGAGCGTGTACAGATACTTTTAAGATCCTTTTATAATCCTGATGAGAAGATGAAGAGAGCGGCCAAAAGAAGGAAGAGGAAGGCGGAGGGGGGGGGGGGGGGTGGGGGGGTGGAAGAGCAAAGGGGCAAGAAGAAATGGAGGGAGAAAAAGCCCACATGGCCTTCCGCTGGTAAATTAAATATCCCGGGGGGGCAAGAGGGGCCGAGTGGATGGCAACCGTTGGGGCGTCAAAGCAGTTTTCGGCTGCGGCCGTGTCAAGGAGCCGGGGCCGGCGCCATCCAATCCCAGCGGCATCTTATCTGTGGCCCGGGCCACCGACAACAATCTGGGCAGATTAGTCCGAGTACGGAGCCGCGGAGCAATCAGAGCGCTCTCCTCCCCCGAGCACTGTCTGCCCAGCCACCACCGCAGCCGTTTCACTCTGGGTATGCCCTAATCCCTCACCAGTGCAGCCACCACACACACACACACACACACACACACACACACAATAGTGGATGTATTAAAATGTGCTCTGGGAATATTGAAAACACCACAGATACACTCACTTCTGGTCGAGAACTCTGTGAAACAAATGTGGTGCGTGTGCCAGACATCAACCAAACTGTTTTACGTTTTGCGCCTTTAGCTTGTGGATGTGGTGCTAATAATGATCTCCAGTTAAAACAATGAGATGCAGAGTGCATTCAGGTGAGGGCATTCTTTAGGTGCAGTGAGCGGGCCCATCTCACGAGGCGCGCTCCGTCAATCACCACTGCCACCTCTTACAGCACAAAGCTGAGGATGTATGGAAATTTCTGGAACCCCTGTCAGAGGATGCAGTCGATTGGCTCACAGATGAAGAGGATTCTGTCCCAAGAGGCTAATGGATTGCACCTGTTTGACTATCTTTCAGTGGGACCCCGCATCATGCCTCAGATTGCTTTGCTGTTGTGCATTTATTTGATTTTATTTTTTTCAAAAAAAAAAATCTTTCAAGCACTAGTGAGTTTTTAAGCATATTTTGCTTTTGTGAATAAAGTAATATGTGATAGCAGTAGTCATGCTTTTCACTGCAGTATACTGTAAAATGTCCTGGACAACATACGGGGACAGCGCCTTTTGCTAAGTAGCATTTTAGATGACCAAAAAAACCCAACTTTATTGGTGACTTCCAATAAAACAAATTTGAATATGCCCAAGAAGTTCGCTTCGAACTCTAAAGTCACTGGTTAATGACCCGGTCACTGATTTTAAAAAAGAAAGAAAAAAATAATACACACATATATATATATATATACAGTATACCTCCTTCCTCTCCTCAGCCAGGTGATTACTTGCAGTCTATAAAGGTTGACGCTCTCTTCTCTGCTGCACATTTACATTTTCAGATAGGTTCACCCTGGTGAGGTGCTTTTAATGTGCCTTGTTGATTCGTAATCTGTGTTGTTCCACACGCCTGCACTAATGATTTCTCTCTACTGCATTTGTAATCAGATTCATTTGTTTTCCTGGCTACAGCATTCTCACAAACAACAGGAGATGAGTAGTCCCTCTCTCTCTGTAACTCTCTCTCTCTCTGTAACTCTCTCTCTTTCTCTCTCTTTCTCTTTCTTTCTCTCTCTCTCTGTTACTCTCTTTCTCGCACTCTCTCTCTCTCTCTCTCGCAGCAGACACAGCCAGCAGACTCTGAGGTGCTGAGATGAGTGCATGCTACATGAGAGCATCATGGATGAACATCTGCAGCAGGAGGAGTGAGGGAGAGTCTGAGCATTGTAATTGTAAGGCCCTATAACAGGAAGAACATTTGAAATGCTAAAAAACAAATAACATCCAGGGTCATTTGTTTATTATTTGAGATAGACAGATAAATAACCTTGCCAGGTCATTATGATCAATAATAAATTACAGAAATCATTATTTTTCACATTACTCCTAAGGTGAGGTGTGCTAATTCATTTTTGCATGGCAAATAACAGTCAAATAAAAGATGAAATATTGGTCTATGATAACAAAATCACAGTTTAGCATTTATACTGGCATTATCCACCACTGCTTTATGCCTTCTCTAAATATTTTAGAATAATGTTTTTTTGCATCAAATTGTTTGTTGGTATGCATGTGCCTTTGCCTGTGTGTGTGTGTGTGTGTGTGTGTGTATGTGTGTGTGTGGGCACGTCTCGACCCTTGAGACAGGTGACATTTGAAGCTGCCAACGGAGATGGATGTGGCGTTTGTGTGGCTGGCCAGGTCACCCAGAGTGCAACATGTGGCCTGGAGGAACAAGAAACCAGCGATTGAGAGGGAGAGAGAGAAAGAGAGAGGGAGAGGAAAGACATTCTAATCCTACCCCCTGATCGATCCCGGAGACAGGCCCTGATGCTTGATGTCCATCAATCTTGCTGGACTCTGTGTGGCCAGCGTCGTGTTGCTGCTCGGCCCAGCGCCTCGCTGTCTGCTCCGCTCCTCTCCTCCGCTGAGCTGGACCTGCTCACGGTCATCTGAGATCACCCCCCCCCGCCCCCACTCCACCACCCCTGCCCTGCTGCACTCCTCCAGCCTCCCTTCTACTGTCATGGGCACCGCCTGGCTCCAGGACCTCACGGGCCCAGAGATGGGTGGCCTCCGGGGGACAAGGAGACAATGTGAGATGTGCAAGGTGAGATGGCTTCAGGCCACGAGAGAACAGACCACACACCACACCACACCACACACACACACACACACACACACACACACACACACACACACACACACACACACACACACACACTAGGGCTGTCAATCGATTAAAAAAGTTAATCTAATTAATTACATACTCTGTGATTAATTAATCTAAATTAATCGCATATATAATATTTGTTGTGAAAGTATTTTAAATATTTAAATTCAAATGAATCATTGAATAATCAGCATTAGTGACATTAAAGTTCAAAAACTCTTTTATTATTATTTTAATAATGGCCATACTAATCTATGATATGACCTAATATGCTGAGGAAATAAATCCAAAAGTGCTTCGGTAAGACGTTTTTTTTCATATACAAGGTATGTCAAGCCACAGATATAACCTAGGGGACACAATGAAAATAAATTAACACTACCCTCAATGTCAACACTATTTCTTTGCATTGATGTGCGACTTTAGAGTTGATGAACTCCGGTGATATGCAAATTCCTTGCTGCAGACATTGCATAGGACTTTATTTTAATCAACACCATCAGGCCGTTTTTTAAAATTAAATGTTCCAATCAATGATCTAGGC
>NW_027468630.1:32187702-32200202 GCF_046254945.1 Alosa pseudoharengus | reverse complement strand
CTGATCTCTCAAATCACACTCTAATTGGGGGATATTAAACGAGCCAACCCACTTAGCCTTTGGGAGAGCAATCCATATTCACCAACCGTGCCTGCGTGTTTATCAAACTGGCGAGCATACATCACACACACACACACACACACACACACACACACACACACACACACACACACACACACACTGGACACAGGTGTGCATCTTGATGCCATTTTTATACAGTCTTTGTTCTGTACACATGACACACCACCATTCACACTGAATGAAATTATGACTAAATATATAATAAAGCAACTTTTAGTAGTACAACTTTTATAGAACAACTTTTTTATTTCTGGTGTTAAAACTTTTGGATGATTTTGTATGATGTAAAAACTTAGTAATGGTGCAAGAGAGGGATATGCAAATACAATTGCTATATAAATCAATAAAAGGCACGGCATTTAAAAAATGTCTCAGAGGCAAACTTTTATCAGACATTTTCCATATATAATTGTGTGATTTAAATGTGCTTTAAAAACAACAACTGCTGACTGACAGAAAAGAAAGCAAATCTTGTTTAGTCTAGAATTGCAGCTAACAATATCACAGACATTTGTAGCTGTCAATCACAGCTGAAGAATGACAGAAGAAAGCACTTTAAGGACAATTAAGGAGCAATACAGCCCAGATTGAAACATTACTTCTTTTACAGGCTAAGAATGTTATTATCTTTCTCTCTCTTTCTTTCTCTCTCTCCCTCTCTCTCCCCCTCTCTTTCTCTCCACATACAGTGGAGTGTGCTGAGGAGGAGAGGAGGCAGTGAACACAGGCGATGACTCTCCTCAGCCATTAGCCCATCTCTGTCTGCTCTGCTGTGTGTCTGGCTGGAGGGCTGGACCGCTGCGGCACACGACCAGCAGCAAGGTGCTGTGGCCACCTGTCCAGCCCAGCGGAGGTCCACGCAGCTTGGACACACCACACGGCACTCCCCCAGAGTGGACTAGAGCCATGGCGCTGAGGTAGCCATTTTAATGGGCAAAATGTTGTTTCTGTGCATCAGTGGTGGTGTTGTTTACCACTATGATCAGTTATCAGCTATGATCAGTTGGCCTATTTCACTGGGAGTATACGGATGTTGTTTCTCTCTCTCTCTCTCTCTCTCTCTCTCTCTCTCTCTCTCTCTCTCTCTCTCTCTCTCTCTCTCTCTGTGTGTGTGTGTGTGTGTGTGTGTGTGTGTGTGCGCGCGCGAGTATGTGTGTAAAAAAGGGTAACATGATTTATAAGTAGGACCGCTGGTGCAGATTCTCCTCCTCCCCCTTGCACACACTCACACATACACACACACACTCACACGCACACACTTATACATTCACAGAAACACACACACACACACACACACACACTTACATGTATATTAAAAAAAGGAGAGAGAGAGGGAGAGAGTAGATATTTATTAATATATGATATGCTAGGCACAGGAATGCGAGCCTTGAGGAGCGTAATTGCGTGTGGAAACATTCCTCCGAGGAGCTTGGCACATATTAAAAGCGAAAACTTGAGACATGTTTGTGATAATATTCCTAATAAATCTGGGGCCGGGCCTCAGCCGCCTTGACATTAAGAGCGGCGCGGGCCGTTCATCTTCGTTGGGACTCCAGGATTTAAGGTTGGTCACAAACAATCTGAGCGGCGCCGGATTGCAGAGAGGCAGACATGCCGGCGTGGCCTGGCTCCCTCCCATTAATCTCGCCTCTCCTCCTATGCAAATGATGCCCCATTTTAATTGATAATTTCTCAAATAGACTGGCTCTGTGGCAGACCCCAAGTGTTCTAATGAGAGCGCAAGGGGCGGGTGGGCGGGTGGGGTGGGGGGTTGGGGGGGGAGGGGAGGGGTGGAGAGAACCTATAGTGTGCTTTATGCCGGGGATGAGGGATCGTACTGGGAAGTGGGGTAATTATTTAGGCAAGGCAGGGGCCTCTCTGTGTGTTTCTGGGAGTGCAAACAGCGGCCGGTGCTTGTTTATTGGACGGGGCGAGTGTTTGTCATGATAGTGCGAATGCATTCGTGTGTGTTTGTGTGCGATGGCGTGGTGATCTGCAAATATGCTGGTTTTTGTGGGCTTCTATGTGTATGGTGACAGAGGCAGGTATGGAGGGAGGAAGAGACTATTTAGTAGATAAAGGTGTAAGAGAGAAGACAAATGAACTTTGTTGTGCTCAGCATGCACCACCAAGGTGTTTTGCATTTAACATGTTTACAGTGGTGTAAGCTTGTAAATCTGTTTGGCACATCTGTCATGCCTCTGGTATGGTCAGGCTCATTCTGTCTGGTCTGTGTGTGTGTGTGTGTGTGTGTGTGTGTGTGCGTATGCGTAAAGAAAGGGAATGAGACGGAGAGCATGGCATTGGGCTCTATGTGGGTCACAGCTGAGGACCTCCAGGAGGACAATGGAACAGTGTCAGCCGCCCACAGTGATGAATGTGAGGGACCCAAGTCTCTCCTCTCGCGCTCCCTCAGCCCCTACCGCTGCCACCTCCACCAGGTCTGCTGCACCCACCACCCCACGTCACGCCACACCACACCACACGACACCCCACCCCACCCCACCGCGCCACATTACTGTTTGGAGATTTCATTTGATTCCTCGCAAATAATGGGCCGGGATAGGAGAGGATCAAAAATTAATGTCCAACTTTTGGAGGTGTCATTAATTATGGAGGAAGATTAATTCTTAATGGCTGACGTCAAAAAATCACCACCTAGCGAGCGTACGGCTAATTCACATCATGCCTTTTAACTCAGAACAGCTTTTGAATTTGTTGGATGCACCTCTCTCTCTCTCTCTCTCTCTCTCTCTCTCTCTCTCTCTCTCTGTCTTTCTCTCTCTCTCTCTCGTTCTTTTAAGCAGATGTAGGAATTGAAATGATTGAGGTTACTCTCCTTGCAAAAACATTAGTCTGGCCTATCTGTGTTTGCTTTGGGGTAATATATTATGGGAGCAGGTACGCCACGTTCAGATAAACTGATGGGAATGGTGTTTAGTCGCTGTGCTGAGGGATGGGTGTGAGCGGAGGCAGAGCGACGGACCTGTGTTTTATGCCCTGTTTATGGAAACCTGCGTGATTTGTGGCAAATGCGCTAGAAAGTGTCCTGGCTTTTTTTGAGTGGCCTCTGTGTGTATGTATGTGTGTGTGTGTGTGTGTGTCCTTGTGCGTGTGTGTGTGTGTGTGTGTGTGTGGGGGGGTGTGTGTGTGTGTGTGTGTGTGTGTGTGTGTGTGTGTGTGTTTGTGTGTGTGTGTGTGTGTGTGTGTGTAAGTGTGTGAGAGAGAGAGAGAGATGCTGAGATTTGGGGTGTGATTTATCCAGTGTTGCAGTGGGTTTGGGAGCCCCTGTGGTATCTGAGTGTCCGTACAGTGTGTGTGTGTGTGTGTGTGAGTGTGTGTGTGTGTGTGTGTGTGTGTGTGTGTGTGTGTGTGTGTGTGTGTGTGTGTGTGTGTGTGTGTGTGTGTGTGTGTGTGTGTGTGCATGTGCTGTGTGCAGTCATATGAGCTTCAGAAGGATACAGCTACTGCTGCTCAGTGTCTGAGTAGTATTCCAGATGCGTCAGGACAATACTATCACACACACACACACACACACACACACACACACACACACACACACACACACACACACAGACACACACACACACACACACACACACACACACATACACACACACACACACACACACACACTACATCTACCTCAAATCAACATAACACAATACAAATGAACGCATAAGCCTTACAGTATACTTTCAGAGACTGAAAAGACAGACTTCAATGCTTAGGGATCTCTCAAATGCATATGCTACTACTATACTAACATCAAATACAGAACTTCGAATGTTTTTTTCTTAAGTGTCATAGTTAACTTGATTATTTTAAAATTGAGTTTACAAATGCAAAAACTGTTGTGAATAAACACAATGATTGTAGATTCTTAGTTATGGCTTCACACCAGTAGGGGGAAGAGTGTCCAAAGAAACAGCCATTAGTGTAATAGGAAATCATGAGGGAGAGAGAGGGTGAGAGCAGCTCAACGCATAGTGTGCCATTTCAATACGCAATGTTCCTACAGACACCAGACAAAAAAGTCAATTGTCACCTAGATAACTTATTGTTTATTTATTTTATGAATAAATGTAAATGTATGTATGTTTTTAAAAAAAGTATACACACGTGTTTGTGATTATAGTACTGTCAATCATTAATTGCAATTAAAAAACACATTTTTATCAACATACAACAAAGGTAAACAATATTTAACAAGCCATTATTGTATTGTGTTCATCTGAAAGCTGAACTCCTGATTTAAAAACAATATAAACATGACTAAAGGCATTGTGTACGCACCGTGTTTACCGGTACACACATAGGAATGATTGTGTGTGATATATATAGTGTGTCCAGTAGTTCAGCTGCTCTGCCCAGCTCACTAGATCGCCGACACAGAGCAAGTGATGAGGAGAGAGACACCGATGTCCTAACCTGTGTCTTAAGCCCTCTCTCATTCCAACTCCGTGTACATAGCTGGGACCACAGCCCAAATTGACATGATTTTTTAAAAGGGTTCAACAACTCGCTTGTTGTACAGCAGAGCAATTAGCGCGGCGTGCTCATATTAATTAGTGGTGAGTGTTTTCCTTTCATTAATGCATATTGCGGGGAGGGAGGGAGAGGCACGGAGACAATGCCCCAACACGGCTTCTATAGGATAACCCAGGAGTCCCTTCCCCCTGACCCCTGTACGCGGCCCAAAACATGTGACGGGGGCATTGTGCCAAACGGCTAAACCGTTCATTAAACATTTTATGCAAATGCTGTTTGTTTTATAAGCAAATTAACAACGAGGATTTTGCAAAAACAGGTGCTGTGGTGTGAATGCACACTAAATGATGTGATACTGAAGGAATTAATTAGAGCCGGAGCAGTAATTAGATGCAATAATTTGTGTGATTAGCGGGCTGTTTAAGAAGGAAGACACACGCAAGTGTGCACACACACACACACATACACGCACAGGCATAGTGTACACACGTACCGTGCATATGCTCTGTTGGGATATGGTGTGACGTTGTCCCTCACAGCTGACACACACACAGACACACACTCACACACGCACGCACACACACAGACACACACACACACACACACACACACATACACACAGGGAGGCGGTGAGAGAGAGAGAGAGAGAGAATCTTCTCTTTTCATCGCTTTGGAAATGTTTCTTTAAAAAACGCTGACATGACTGTAGCTAATTACAAAGACGAGATTGAGGTGGGGGCTGATGGGGGGGGGGGGTGTTATGTATGCGTCTTTTTTATTTCCCCTTTTTCCATTTTCTTTCCTCTGGTCCTTTGCTTCCCAAGTCAATGAGCCTCCTTACCTCAAAGCAAAGGGGAAGCTTATCAACGCAGCACTTCTAAATTTGGAAAAGAGGGCCATGATAAAAGCTGCAACCTGTTTTTCCCTCCCTCTCTCACTCCTTTTATCCATCCTTTTATTCTCACTCCTCTTTTTCTCTTTTTGTTACATATTATTAAAATCATAAAGTGCATAATTAATTTCTGCAGATGTAGTAAATTTGGTTCTGGCACCAGTTCTGTTAACAGGGCCACTCTGCTTCCTGCTACAAAGTCTGGTTGGGAGAGCTCTGTGTGTGTGTGTGTGTGTGTGTGTGTGTGTGTGTGTGTGTGTGTGTGTGTGTGTGTGTGTGTGTGTGTGTGTGTGTTTTAATGTGCGTCAGGTTTATAGTGGAATTCCAAATAAGAATTTCTCCTGAAACACGTATTGTGTGGAAACATGCGACTTCTGCTTTGGCACAAAGACACTCGATGCCACCAGCGTGCTGCCAGACCCCATGTGGCACACACACACACACACACACACACACACACACACACACACACACACACACACACACACACACACACACACACACACACACACACACACTGCCCCACATGCAGTTCAGAGGCCGAGTGGCAGATGAGACCCCTCTCATAGGGAGGTGCAGGAGTAGGAGGAAGTGGAGGACTACTCTGTGATCTCACTCCCCCCCCCTCCCCAAACACGCCCCCCCGCTCACACTCACACACACACACACACACACACACACACACACACACACACACACACCGGCTTCCCTCTCATTTGGACAGAAGTCCTAGGGATGGGCCCCTGGGGTCTTAAATGAAGCCATCCCTCAGCGTGCCTCCTCTCGGCACCCCCTCCATCCCCAGAGCGAGTCTCCAGAGCCGACTGCCAGGGCGCTGCTTTATGGGCTGCCGATGGTATTTCCCCCGTCACCACCCTGCTCCATATGCCAGCGCCACCACGGCCGCGAGGTGATTGGAACCACTTGTTGATAAGTAGGATCCCGTCCACCATGTTGCCTAAGCGCATCTGCTGGGGTGGGGTCGGCTGGGGGGGGTGGGGGGTTCTCGGCGTTTCACGTGACAGTCAGTAATTTTCTAATCGCCTCGTCTAGCAAGACTCGACCTCAGCCTCTCCCTCTTCAGTCTCTCAAATGATGTGCCAGTCCATGCCTGGCCCCAACACGCACATGCACACACACACACACACACACACATACACACCAACACACACACACAGACACACTTACACACACACACACACACACACACACCCTGGCCCCAACACACACATAACAGTTGTGTACCAGACGGTTGCTTTGGCGAAGCCCCTGAAATTAATCTCTGTCTTGTCGACAAGACTGCTGGGACCAAGCCGTGCAGGCGGGGTTTAGGAAATCAGATTCCGAGCTGCTTAACTTATTTTTTTGTGATTACGGTTATAATCACAGTAGCATTGGCTGCAGGATGCTGCTTGCCTGGCTTGGTTGGAGTGAGTGGGTCTGAGTGCCACCCATCCAGAGATTTGTCCAATCTGATTGGCTTGAGAATCTGATATCGGTACATATCTTGGTAGATTGGTCATGCCAGTGAAACCCGAGAAACGGCAAGTTTGGGAGTAGTTATGGATCTAATTAAACATCTACCTATTTTTTTAATTAGTCATAGCTTTACAATGTGTGAAAGGGGATTTTAAGATGAGAAAGGGGATTTGATGCTAATAGTGGCTGTTGCAAGGCAATAGCAAGACTTACAGTGCTTGTATTAAGACCATACTCAGGCATTCTCATTTATCTGCCATGGTCTCTGTTGATTTGGTGTAATGGTGCGTAACAGCTGTTCCAAAGAGATGGACTAATGTCAAAAGTAGTTGACTCACCACCAGGAGAGGCTCCTCAGACACAACTCTCATCAGACACTCCCACGGCTGCGTGGCCAGAGGAAGTGAGACATCTCCGCTCTGACCACCACTGGGCCGACGCCTCACGTGGACACCGTCCACCGTTCATTCATCACGGCGATAGCCTTTACCGCCGACAAGAGGCTGGGGCAGAGACGCTAGCACGGGCAGAAGCCCACCGAAACAATCAGCCTCCTCGTAGCGAGCCAGGCAAACTCATGCACCCACCGTAATTGTGGAATAACAAGGGAAACCTGGGGGATGTAATTTGTCATTGGACGCATTAGAAAGAAGGAGCTGAGTGGAGAACAACATGTATTGCTCTTTTATTTAATGACCCCCTCCTCCTCCATCCTCTCCCTCCATTTATCTCCCACCTCTAGTGGAGGGTGAGGGGGGGGACTTTGATATGTGCTTCCGTTAACGAAGCGGGGAAATTGTCTATGCAAAAAGGGGTGGGAGAAAGGGGAAAAAGGGAATCTGCAATAAAAAAAAAAAGAAAAAAAAGAAAGACTTGTGAGAAGCATAAATATTGTAGTTGGAAACGGGCTGCTAACGAATAAACAAGCGCTTGATGGAGTGTGTGATATCTGAAGCCCGCACAGGATGACTTGTGTGTAAACTTTAGAAAATGTAAGCGTTTTAACTTTGCGGTGGATAATGGGGGGGGGGGGGGGGGGGTGATGCCGATCGCGATCGCTGAAGAAGGGCCGGCTTGAAATAGGAACATCATGGAATTCATCTCGGATTCCTACAGATGAATTAGACCAGGGCCTCAGCAAGCCTAGCCTCACTGGGGACCACAGCACATAAATTATTACCAAATATAATTTCAGCTATTAGTCCATATTCCTGAGTATCCATCACCAACATTTGAAGCAGAAATTAATATTTTGTGAGGTGGGAGTGGGGGAAAAAGAAGAGCCTAAGACCCGGAACTCATTTTCCTCCCCTTTTTCTTTTTTCCGAGTTTTGACACATTTATGTGTGGAGTTGGGCTGAGGCGGATCCATTACCATACAGATTATCCATGGCGAGCATTACCGCACGGAGAATTAACATTCAGGAGAAAGAAAAGAAGAGAAAGAAAAATGGAATAAAAAAGGATTATGGATATTATACCTCCCCTCTTCTTTATGGCTAATCTCTGCTGGGGTCAGTCGTTTTTTTTTATCAGAGGGGAAAATAAAATAGTTTGAAAGGGGAAATCCGGTGCTATCGCTCCATGGCGTCTTGCGGGTTCTCTGTTAGACACCTCCACTGCTATCTTGCTCAGTGGGTCTAAACGGCAGGAGGATTACGCCGCGTGATGTGACGTGATGTGAGCCAGTGTGGAGCGAGAGTGGTGAACGCCCCGGTCCTTTTTCAGTGCAGCACGCCACGTGGGCTGCTCTCGTGGAAAAAAACAAAAAAACGGGAGGAGAGTTGGAGAGTTTGGAGAGAGGGAGAGACAAAAGAAAGATGGAGTTTGGAGAGAGGGAGAGACAAAAGAAAGATGGAGTTTGGAGAGAGGGAGAGACAAAAGAAAGATGGAGTTTGGGCTTTTGTCTTACTCCTCTGCCACATTACGGTCAAAGGCGTGGCATTTTGGGTTAAGAGTTGAAACAGCACTCCATGTGTACAGTGGTTGGGAGCACAAACGATGTGTCTGTGTGATTTTCATATGCAGACTTGCAGAAGAAGCCACCATGTCACTGGAAACATTCCCGGCCAGACACCATGGAAATGCAGGAAATCATTGCCCTCCGAGACACAAGGGGTCAACATATCCTCTGCCTGGCCCACTGCTCCTCGGGCACACAGCAAACAGCTGCAGAGTGCTGATGACACGTTAGCATGGCGATGGTCTTGATGAAGCTCTCAACTCAGCCCGCGGCATGATTTATTGAGACAAGTGGAAAGACAGAATTGGGATTGCAAAACATAAAGAAGCGAGAGAGAAAGAGAGAGAGAGAGACCTTTTCTTTCTTTATGGGAGTGTCCGTGTGAGTGTGGTACTAATGGCCACCAGTCCTCCCTCTCTCGGCACTGTGTGCTTGTTTGGCGTGTGCTGGCGGCGACCCCTGGCATGGCGCGGGGCTCTTACTCCACTGCTTTCATTTCCCCCTGATTATCCTGAAGCCTGTCAGCTATCGCAGATGCATCCCACATCCCACAAGCCCCAGCGCCACCCCCCCCACCCCCCTCCTGCTGGCCCCCACTGGGTCTCTCCCTAATAGACGTGAAACGCTGCAGTCAATAATATTTTACTTGTCTTCCCCCCTATCTCTATGTCTCTCATCTTTCCCTCCTCTCTCTCTCTCTCTCTCTCTCTCTCTCTCTCTCTCTCTCTCTCTCTCTCTCTCTCTCTCTCTCTCTTCTCTCTCTCTCTCTCTCTCTCTCTGTCTTTCTCTTCCCTGACTGGTTTGATTGTAGGAGAGTCAGGAGGGAGGTTCACATCCGAAAGTTCAGCCAAATGTTATAAAGCATTGGGAGGTTTCTGAGGGAGAGGCCTTAACCCCCCCCCCCCCCCCCCCCTCCTCCAAACCCCCTCCACACCCTCCTCACCCCCCACCCCTGAGCCTTTTAAAGCCGCAGCCAATAACAGCCCGGCAGAGCTGATAACATCAACAGCTGTCAAAGGCCCGGGCAACAGCGCTTGTCTCGTAAACCCAAACACCTGTATTCTCTCATTCCTTTGATTGTTATCCTTCAGCCTGCCATCCGTGCACACTCACACACTCACACACACACAGACACACAGACACACACACACACTCACACGTGCACACACCCATGCGCATGTACACACTCGTACACACTCTTCCCCATCAGTCACATCGGTTTGATTTGGCTGTCAGACATGGCTCTGCCAAGATGTGAGTGAGTCAGTGAGGGGGCTGCGGCGTGGGTGGAGGGGCGCACAGGCACAGGGGAAGAGGAGCGGAGGCGGGGGGTGGAGGGCTGGAGGTGGGGAGTGGAGGGCTGGAGGTGGGGAGTGGAGGCGATTTATAAACTGAAAGAGGGCCTCTTCAAAAGTTTGGCACGCTTTGAAAGGCAGAGCTGGGGGCCTGCAGAGAGCATGTCACCATGGCCTCTGTCGCTCTCTCTCACTCACTCACTCTCTCTCTCTCTCTCTCCCTCACTCTTTCTCTCTCTGTCTCCATTTTTTCTTTTTCTCCTGCTCTTGTTTTTGTATGGGCTTGTGGGGAAGATGATGGAGGGATGGCGAGAGAGGAGAGAGGGAGGATGTGTGCTCTCTTTTAATTACCTCACCACCGTCCTTTATCGGAGCCAGCCGCTTGCCAATCGCGTTGGGCCAGTGTTGTTGTTCCCACCCCCACCACAACCCCCCCCCCCCCCTCTCCCTCATTTACCCCTACCCTCACAGGCAGAACTTTTGGGCATGGGGGCACCAGGATCCAGCCAGGGGATAATCCACCTCCTGGAGGCTTTGGATCACATCACAGGGCTGCCGTCATGCCACTGCGCCGAATCCATCAGTCAGTCAATGAGAACTAATGATTTAAAAGCGCCAGAGAAGAAAGACAACACAAAAGACACACTTTGTTCCTGTTTGAGAGGAACCATATCAGGGTTGCTGGGAAACACGCTCTCTCACACACACTCACACACACACACATACACACACATAGAAAAACAGAGAGAGACACACACACACACACACACACACACACACACACACACACACACACACACACACACAGAAAAACAGAGAGACACACATACACACACACACACACACACACACACACAAACAGAAAAACAGAGAGACACACACACACACACACACACACACACAGTAGTGCAACCCTCCTACGGACACACACTGTGATTTTTGATCTTGCTCAAAGACAATATGCTTGGGGTGTGTGTTTTTTTTTTAGATATGGCCGAGCACGGCTGGATTGAAGGCTTGAATTCTGATCCCATCTGTGTGGTGCAACACTGGTACATGTCAATCATTGTTCTTTTTATAAGGCCGTGTATGAATATTCATGAGGATCAGTGGAGGGGGCTGGGTTTGCAGAGGAGCAACAGCAGGGGAGACAGGAAGCTTTCAATCACACACAGGAAGGCACACACATACACACACACACACACACACACACACACACACACAGAGAAAGGGACGCTGCTGTGTGTCTGTGCTTAAACCAGCATGTGTGTGTGTGTGTGTGTGTGTGTTGTACAGAGCAGGAAAGGCCATCGTTCTTCCCTCCTGAGTAGAGTAATGAGAGAGTGCCTCTCGTGGGTTAGCGGATCGTCCCTTTCCCGTTAGTCAGATTTATGTGTGAGGCACATTAACAGCAGAATGGCATGCGGCACTCCTTCACTCTCCTCAGCATCTGCCTTCCCCTTCCTGAACAGAGACAGAGAGAGAGAGCGAGAGAGAGAGAGAGAGAGACACACACACAGAGAGAGAAAGAGAGAGAGAGAGAAAGAGACACAGAGAGAGAAAGAGAGAGATTGGGCCTATTTTAAGATTGTTCATTTAAGGTGTTCTTCATGTAAGAAATCCATTGAGTCCGAGTAAGAGCATATGAGAGGTAGGGGTGCATGTATGTTATAGAAGGAATAGATCATGAAAATCATTAGCGTTGTTAAATATTAATGTTCAGTTTTTTGTCTTGAAGTGGAGTGTCTTGTCTAGGTGCACAGTGAAGAAGCTGCTCAGCCACTGCACTGTCCATGTGTGGCCATTCATTCTGACCTTCCCATCCTGCCTCCCATCTAGTAGCCAGCGCAGCGCTCACTCTCCTTACAACACCCCCATTACAACACAACGCAGTGGATGACAAACAGGGCAGGTACGCGCGCTAAATATGAGCTTCCCGTGTGCAGAGGTCACGCAAAAACTAATATGATTATCACATTTTCCCCCTCTGGTTTGATCAACACGCACCAGCAGTGAAAATGAAAATGACCCTGGCAGGCCTCATGCGCTAAACCCATTAAAGGGGAATATTTATATAAAAAAACATATATCACTAAATTCCACTCAACCGATGAAAACTGACGTCCTGGCCACCCCACCCCCACCCTCCCAGCCTCATCCCCCCCCAGTACCCAGAATGTTTTATTGCAATCAGTGCCCACGTCTGCTTGCACTGGGAAAAATCTGCTCGAAATAATTATATAAAGGGTCCAGGGGCCTGGATTGAAGTGTTCCTGTAAGAATTCCAGTGGTGTAAGCA
>NW_027468630.1:32172702-32180202 GCF_046254945.1 Alosa pseudoharengus | reverse complement strand
TTTAAGATAATAACAATCATAGAAAGTGTCATGTTATATATATTTATATTATGAAATATGAGCAGACCTTCCCAACAAAAAAATTAATGACCACTGTCATTGGCAATGGGTTTTGTGTTTCTGATTCTTCCAAATCATTCCGCAAGTAGTCTGTTCACTTATTGCAATGGAACTTTATTGAAAGTAAAAAGCAGCTATGCAACACCTGAAACTTTCAAGTTCTATTTGTGTAGTTTGTTTATTTTATGGAACTATTTGTTACTCAGAGGAAGCCACAAAACAGTAACAAAATGACATACTGTGTGTAGTTTTTGGTAAATGGCCATATAATAAGTGGAATAATGAATTGTCTGCTGGTCAATATCGGAAAATAAGTCTCCCTCCGCTTTTCGTGTCAGGGTCCTGTTGCCATTGTTGGGACTTATTTTCCGATGTTAACCGGCAGACAATACATTATCCCTTATAATACATTTTTATTTTTCTTACTTTGTCCGTAGTCTAAGGATCAAATCACAGATGTACCTACCAGAGTTGCTGTGAGTGATCATTCACTGGTGTGTATGCTAAGAAGGGACAAATGACCCACCAAGACATGGATGACAGATGGTACTGTAATCTCAGCAGCAACATGTCAATTAACCTCCACTTCTGCTTGACAATGATTTACATTTGTTTTGTGGCAGTCAATACATTGCAGCGTTGTGCAGTTCTAAGTGTGACTGAGTCTTTTCTGCAGAGTCTCCCTAAACCTGATAAAGTCTCTTTGCAGACTGCAGTTAGGGACATTGATATTGTGGAGGAGTCAGTGGTAGGATTACACCAAGTGTCACTGTGTAAACCTTGCAAAGGAAGGACGAACAAGTGTTAAACCTTGTCTTCCCTGTCCTTACAGCCAAGACTTGAGAAAGTCATTCATTTCTTCTGCAAGCTCCACGTGGTCTCACCCCTGGCAACCTAAGCAGACTGATTTTACAGGGCATTTGATCTTTCCCCTCGGAGATCTGGGGGGAAAACGAGTTTCTCCTTGAATGAAAATCACTGACGGCAGTTAAACCCTCTCCAGGTGAGAAGCTGAAGTCAGACTTGGTTTCACTTTCCAGTTTGCTTCTCCACCCTCACTCCCCCCGTCAGCGTCTTTACATCAAATCCTCCACCTGAGAACACGCGCTCTGTGATCCACACCAGGTGGACGACTTGACTTTGACAAATGTAGGAAAACTGACCTTCATGTATCCACTCCGATTGAAATCACAATACTATGCATGCCGACATGTTTCACTTTGTATCAGGTCATGTGTTGCCAAGTCCTGCTGCCTCAGAAAGCACATAAAGAAGTGGAGTGGTGTGGGTCTCCCAGCATGTGGCCGTGGCTGTGTTGGGCCCTTACTTAGGTTTCTAATCAGTTCGCATGATTGAGCTGACATTGCCTTGACGCGGGCCTTAATTCCTTTTTTTGCCCTCCTATATCAAACGGACGGCACGATCCTTCAAAGGGACCCCCTCGTCAAAGTTTCAGAAGGCCTCTGTCAGCGTGAAAAGAACATGACCTTTAAGTTGTATCAGCATGTTTGCTGGTGCATACGGAGGAGCAGAAAGGTTCAGCAGCCTGACAAAGAAGAGAAAAAAACAAGGAAAGGAAGAAGGAAAAAAAAGAAGGCCCTCTCGAAAAAGAACATAATTTACTAAGAGGTCTCAGCACAGAGCAGTTTGTTGACACTCGGCCCCATGCCTTTAATACCGTTCACTCCAGAGACTTTTGGATGAAATGTTTGTCAGTAGCCTTCTGCATCTGCATTGGAGCTGAAGGGCTGGTGACTAAGCACAGTTTCGTAAATAAAATAATAACATGTGCTTTTATCTGTATCTTTTAACACACAAACGTTCTAATAGTTTATTGATGGTGCTTTCTGGTGGAACTGACAAGCTGAACCTTTTAGGCCACTTTGACTTCAAGCCCATTTCCCAATGTGCTAATCCCCTATTGGAGTCAGTAATGGTTATCACTATGCTGCCCAAACTGTGAAGCTGTCTGCTCTCCATGCTTGTGTGCATGGTTTGTGATTTAAGTGAGACAAGGTGAATTGCAAAGCTGGTGCATCTCTGGCAACTCTGCCAAGTGGACCTATCAAGCTCTGTGAGAGAGCCATCAAGATAGACATCTGCTCATGGATAAGCAAAAGTCTCAATAAGTGTCTCAAACATGATTCTTTTACACTAACACTAACTAGTACTACTCTTCTAGTCCAGTACTATCTTGTTATCTTCATGTGTTGTTTTGGTGTTGATTACATGCTGATTACACACAACAAATATTTGTTTTAAAAATGGGACATTGAAAGGCTCTCTTAAATAGTAGTATGACATCTAAAATGACCACACTATTAATATTGATATAAAACTGATCCACATAAAAATGCCTAATTCTACACCAGAATAGTACACAAAAGAGGTCACATCAATAACTCCACAAAGATGGACCTTGTTAACATCTTGGGGTTGGAATTTCCCCCCCCCCCCCCCCCAAAAAAAAAAAAAAAAAAAATAATAATAATCTACTGATTTTCTCCATCTGGTCATTGAAGTCATGCGATTGGCATGCGCAACACATTGCCTGGGAGTGTTGCTGACTGGCCTGACAGTGAAGCCCCTCAATCCCAGCCGATCAGTCATTCTTATGGAGGTCTGATGGGGAACAGCAACAGAGGGGAGGGAGGGAGAGAGAGAGAGAGAGGGAGCGAGAGGACTTCAGATAAGCAAAACAATCTGCTGTACCTGTGTCAGTGGAGCAGCAGGGAACAGATTGAGATAAAGCGATAAACCAGAGCTAGAAATGGCATAACGTAAGAGTCAAGTGGGCGATATGCATTGGAGAGTTTATTTCAGGGTTTAGGTTGAGGTCTGAGCCCGCACTTCACTCCTCTGTAAAACACTTGAGTCCATTAGCTTGTCAAGCTAGAAGCCTTTGACATTATTGACCATAACTGACTCACAAACTACAGCTCTTTACATGAAAACAGATGTTTGAGCAGAGCACGGCACATACAGCACGAATCGAGACATTTCAATGCAGCGCACACCTCACCTTTAATATTCACATATTTCACCTTCGTGGATAGACATATAATCCAAAAACATAATTTTCCTTGCACTGAAAAAAATAAATAGAATTATCATATGCATTTTATAAAATGGAGGAAGACATGTTCCTTTTGTGAGCTTTGGTGCTAGCCCAAAAGAGAAGGGAGGAAAACAAAATAAGCAAAAAGACAAATGCGACCTTTAGAGATTACTGGAAGAAAGCCCATTATGCTGAAGTTTACAGGGTAATCCCCACTGTGCGTATGCGCGGATGGGCAGGCGAGCTGGGCTCAGGTCGCTGTTATTTGCATTGCGCTGATGCATTAGCATAGTGCACAGGTTCCTCTCTGCCGTGGATTAGCACGCTTTGCACTTTTATCAGCGACTCAACCTGCAGCACAATAGATTGCTCTGGGTTTTTTTCCATTCTTTTTCTCACTTTCTTTCTTTTATTTTTTTTATAAAACTCGAGGCATATGGAAACGTGATGCAGATCTTGATCGCCATAGTGCTTTGGGAGATGCACTACCCCGGACCCAAGTTAGACCTTATTTTTATCATGCTGGGTACTGCATATTTCAGCTCTGCTCTGCCTTGGGACATTTTTACTTGAGAACGTTAGGTACCCCACACCATCCTAACAGATACTCTGTGACACAATGTAAATCCTAATCACTGCTTGCTTGGGGGAAATATGCGACCAGTGGAAAATAATGTGCTTCAAAAGATTTTTTTTAAAGCAGTTATAAAAACATGCTAGCCCTGCAGTTTTGTGAAATGAATCCAGGCAATGTGTACTTTTGCAGAACAAAGGAAAGCTGGCCTATCATTGCTTGGAATCTCAAAAAAACAAAGATGGAGTGGCGTTGTGCGTGAGAAGAACCGAATGGCCAGCTTGTTGTCGTGGGGTGGGTGTTCGGAGGAGGCGCTGTGAGCTGGCCGGCGGGCAGGGGATGAGACACAGACGGCCTCTGGACACGGGGTGTGGGCGGTGACTGATGACCACTCACCAGAGGAGGATCAACTCTCGGCGGGACTCAATAAAGACATGGGGGGGTGGAGGTGGGGGCACCCTGGGAGCACTCGCCACCTGAACCCACGCTTGTTAGAGTACGGGTGTTTGCAAAGCGTGGGCTGGTGTCAGGGCCCCCAAAACACGAGTGCCAATACATTTACATCAGCCTGTGATGTGACCTCTCCTCAGGAGACACCGTCCCAATTGGAAAATGTCACGATAAGGGGGCCAGCTACTGGAGCTGTGTTGACATGAGCGCACTGCATTTACTGTGATGTACCTGTCAGGATTCTGATTGTAGCTTGCTCTCAGGAAGTTCATGCATTGCCAACCCAACGGTCAAATGACCAAGCCAGGCCTCAATATCTGATGTAATTCCGCTTAGCCGGAAGAATCACCGATTTCTCAAAGTAAAATATTCTCATAAATTACACTGGAGACAGATTATTCTAAATGCAACTGGATCAAAGGCTAAAGATAAAGCCATGGTAGGGGTCAACAAAATAAACCTGAATGCAGAAAGCTAAAACTGAATAATGTGTTGCCAAACAAGCCAAACTACTTGTTTACTTTCACACAGGGTGTACTCTTAATCTTCATATGAAGGAGATCAGCCTGATAGAGCAATGGGTTTCATTAAAGTTTTCCACTGCTTCATTTACACACTGTTTAATGGGTGTTGGTAGGGGATGTTACATTTTTTATTTTCTACAGTTTGTAGTCTATGTATGCCATGTTTCCTAAGCTACATGCGTCATGCATCTTACAATAATACAACTTAGTATCTTAAAGTAATGAGAAAATCGAGACAGTATCTTGAAATTACGATCTGGAAGTAATATTTAGCTGTGTACAGTATGTAGTCAATACGTGTGTCATGTAGTGTATTCAGTCCTTGTCTTATTTCAAGATAATTATGTAATTAGTAATTACGATTTACTACCTTGAAATAATGAGATAATATTTTGAAATGACCCTGGTGCAATTAGAAGTGAATGCTATTCGTACCCTGCACACGGCAATGTGGTCTGGTACAAATATCAATGTATACTACCCCGGTGCACACAGCAATGTGTTCTATTAATACTCTGTCTGGTACAAATATCAGTGTATGCTATTTGCACCCCTGTGCATTTACCCTGGCATATTGATCACACAATGTAACTAAAAAAACGAGCAACGTGTTTTTGTTGTTAAGTCACAGGGTATAATGCTATTAGTACCGGGGGTGCAAATAGACACTCTGAATTAGGTATGCTGTTTGCATCACTGTATAATTAGAAGTGGATGCTATTTGTACCCTGGTGTATATAGCAATGTGTGCTATTTACACCCTGTTGCGTGAACTAGCTATTTCTTGCAATCAGAACTTCCGTTTGAGAACGGATTTCGTCTTCAAATTGCGCACCTTCTCTGCAAAGACGTTGGTACACATGCACACTTACACTTCTACTTATCTCTGCCAAAATGCCATAAACCAATGACGCTAACCACTGAGCTATCTACTTCCATATCCAGATAGGAGTTTGCAGGCAAACTTATAGTTCATCAGCATAATCACAACATTTCTGTTAGCTTACAAACTGACATTTGCATGTATTCACTGAACAAAGATTATGAAAATAAAACACAACTTCTCCACCCGAAACTTGATTTGAACAGTACCGAAACCTTTCAGAATTCTTCACTTTCTGCTGACGAAAATATGAATGTCCGCCATGTTTTTTTTACGCGAGCAACATGTTTTTGTTGTTACATCACAGGGTGTGAATAGCTCAGCTGTGTGGCCAAGGCTAATTGTACTAGGGATGCAAATAGACACTCCGTATTTTGAAATAGCATGGTAGCCTAGTTTCTTGAAATAATGAGATTATCTCATAATAATGCGTTTGATTTTTTTTCCATTACAAATTGTTCAGTGCTTCCATACATATCTAGTATTCTTTCAGAAGATCTTTGACCATATGATGATTATAAATGTGTTGCTTGTTTAGGCCCACAGTAAGGTCAGTACGGAGAATGAATTTATTTCTTGTTATTATCTTGTTGTTATTATACAAGAGTTAATAGTTTTGATATTAAAAGGCATTGCTGCATGAATAAGTAATAAGAGCATTATTTAGCATCATAAAACAGTCTTAGAGTATGTATTATAATATGATTAGCCTGCATTTTTTTTGTCCGCTTACTATAGAAATAAACTTGCTTGAGCCAAACAGCGACAATTGCAGGTTAACATTACTAAATGAAACAGGACCTACATTTGCCAATTTGGTTTTGAAACTGTTTCATACTGTACAGGCTTGTACTTGCTGATCCCACAGTGTCTATCAATCTATCTAGGGAAATTTGGTCTGTGGAATGTCATGTTGAATACAGAAAAAGGAGACATTTTCAGATATGCCGTGTGTATGCCTGTATGTATATGTTTTGTCTTTATATTTGTTGTTGTAAAGGTATCATGATCTAACAGATTAATGCCACACCAAGTGTCCTTCACAACACTGTTCAGTGATGCTTTTTAATGATGAGTGGTTCAGACACAACAACAAAAAAACCTGCCCTCACAATCTTTTCCCCTGACAGATAGATCACAGAGAGGAAGAAAGAGTGAGAGAAAGAGGGGAAGAGAGAGAGTGGTAGAGAGAGAGAGAGAGAATGAGTGGTAGAGAGAGAGATAGATATGTGCCATGAGCGAAGCTGCAAACTGCTGTGTTACGGGCAGGGCTGGCAGTGGCATAGCTGCAGTGTATCTATAGGGTTTTAAGCACTCGCCCAGTCTAATCACCTCTTTGACAGATCCAGTGTAAATCAAAGGTCCACTGGCTGCTGGTGCCAGGGAATGTTTGATCTCGTTCCAGGGCCTTGAAACAACTTGCTTATTTTCTGCTCAGTTTTGGATCCCTGCTAAAATAAAACATTGAGAGATGAATGCGCTGACAGGTCATTGTGTGTCAAACTGTCACTCTGTAATGGGTACATCTTTCAGCTGGAGAGCTGATGGGTGGAGGGAAGGGTGGAAGGGAAAGAGAAAACAGAGCGAGGGAAGGAGATACACTGAGAGAGAGAGAGAGAGAGAGAGAGGGGGAGAGGGAGTGAAAACAAAACAAAAAACAAGATACTCTTCCCAGCTCACGGCACATCTTCTCTACGACCAAACACTTGTCATGTTGAGGGAGAGTTATATACATTTTTAATGATATTGGGCACAACTGGTGCTTTGAAATTCTGCTGTACTTTAATTTTTTTCTTCGTTAGCTAAGGCCTGCTAATGCATCAGAAATGCTTGCAGCGTGTCCTAGGGAAAACATTATAATTGTGTTGTTCTAATATCACGCCTCTGTCTAATGTTCTGCTGGTAATCAAGCCCAGCTATATTTTTTTCTATTTAATATATTCTGTTATTG
>NW_027468630.1:32157702-32167702 GCF_046254945.1 Alosa pseudoharengus | reverse complement strand
TGGTCTGTGTATTTTTGTGTTTGTCTCTGTGTGAGATCGTCTGTAAACCAGTAGCTGAATTTGACAATATCAACTCTGAAAATGGGATGGATAAATTAGTAAATGTGTTTTCAAATTATTTTCTTCATTACAGGCAATATAAACACCTCAGGCAATGTTTTAAATACCACATTCAGATGTTAATTTTTCAGCTTTAATTAGATTTTTTTTTTATCCTTATCTCAAACACACTTTAATGATTATTATTTTGCTATGGCACATCATGCACTAAATATTTGTTTGTGTAAATATTACTTTCACATAAACACTAGCGGCATTTGCAGTACAGATCTGCCGCTGTTTTTTTTCTTATTATCTACCATACAATTACTTTGATTACATGCCAAGGTAATGTTATATTTCTACAAGAAAAATATGTTATTCTTTTCTTCAGGATAGATTTATTGAGCTTGGACTTCAAAACCCATTTTTTATACCACAATCAAAATATTTACACCATTTATATTACCGTATGTATATTGCAAACAAAGCTAATTGTACAAATGAGGTTATTATATACATTAAGATATAGTATAGGGTTGGTAATACTAAAGCTTTTGTGGTATTAAACACATTTTTCTTGTGCTTTTAAAAAACACATATGTCTCTATTTTGGACTCCAATTGTGTGTTTTCCTGAGAGTGCATGGTAGTGGTGTTAGCTTTGAGATGGAGGTGATTTTTCAGACAACCCCCCCTCCCGCCCTTCTCAGGGGCTCACTCATCCTCGGTGTTCTGGGCGCTGCAGTGTCCTCGGGCCCTTTCCCAAATGGCCTCTCCACGTAGCCAGATAATGGGCAGTTTGTGCGTTTTCTAAATCAGACTCTTTTTTATCAGCATCCTGGTCCGGGGCACTTCTAATTTGTCAGAGAAAAAAGGTGGGGGCCGGAGTGTAGGAGGTACTAATGCTCGGGCGATGGACTACATCTCTTTGTAGTGTGTGTGCGTGTGTGTGTGTGTTTGTGCATGCACATGTATGTGTGTATGTGTGTGTGTGTTTTTGCGTTGATGCTTGGTCGGGAGGCTGTTTAAGAGGACATCATTTCTCGCTAAGCCCTTTCCTGGGTCAACATGCATGCTTCTCTCTCTCTCTCTCTCTCTCTCTCTCTCTCTCTCTCTCTGTCTCTCTCTCTCCTCTCTCTGCAGTATTCCCTTGCGGCTGTGGGCCACCAGAGACTCAGGGCTGATTTATTAGCATGGCCCCAGCTCCTGTCCTCTGCCTGACTGCCTCCGCAATGGAGAAATTTCCTTTAAAAAAAAAAATTTCAGCAAACGGGAACCTGGAGAATGGGGGGTTGGGGGGGGGGGGGCATCATGAAATGACTCCCTAATACAGTGCCTCATGCTCTGCTATGTAACTTACTACCCCCTCCCCCTGACCCCCACCCCCCCTGTACTCTCTCTGTCCTGCACTGTTTTCATCCCCACAAACCTGGGTTCTGTGATGTGTTATTTAGGATGAGAGTTGTATGTAAACACTGAATGTGGTCATTTTAAAAATCCACCATTCAGTCCTTAATCCATTACAGTCTGCATAATATAGCCAGTATACAATAAATGTCAACCCTTTGCCAACATTCAATCAAAAAATATGTAATGGCATTAATGTGTGCCTAACTAAAGCACATATCCCATGTAAGAAATTGAATTCCCCCTGAATGGTTCCCTTCAAAGATGGACAGCAGAGGGTTAATGTACTTCATATAATTGAGAGACAAGTGCCTGAGTGTGTTAGACGTTTCCCAATGAACAGCTCCTGGCATAATCAAAATGCACAGGACCAGCAAATCTACATTAGCCCACATATTAATCCTGTTACTGGTATGTTCCCTGAACACTAACATAAAGAAATGGAGGGTGCCATAAAGGCAGCTGGATCATAATCATTACCCAGTGGATTGCTCTTAGCACCTCTGTGGGTGGAGGCCCTTTAAAGGGACATGGGTCCTAGAGCCAGCGGCACAAGAAGACAGGAAGTATTTACACCGACTACAGAAAAAACAATCTCTTTCAGGCATACTGTAGTGCTTGGATCCCCATACACCCTGATTCACCTTGATAAACTGTACAGAGCAGCATCATTGGTAATGTATTTCATAAATTACCTTCGGTAGGCATCCTAATGACTACACAGGAATGGATAGTGGACCATTGGACAAAGGACAATAAAAGATGGATAGCTGACCTGCAGACCATCCATCTTGCGTGAAAGCCAGCACTGGTGCGACCCTATGTTGCCTCACAATATGCTGTTTGACTTAGCACTCCTGGAGAGCTGTAGGCTGTGAATGGAGTGCATCCTAAGCACTGTGCATCTTTGTGCATTAAGTGTCTCTAATGATTGACGGCTGCGTGGCACCATTACTTGTCATTTCACACAGGCATCCACACCAGCATTAGCTGTCTCGGTCCTCCAGCACCCATGGCCATGTTTGCTGCCTCAGCACTTCTCCTATTCAGGGATACTTCAAGGGGTGCATAGACCATGATGTAAAATTAGTGTGTAACCCTTGGCATCAAAGGTGCATGAATGAATCCTGATTGCTGATCAAAGGCAGAAATTATCTTTTACTATGAGTTTTTCAGTGGGGCAGATAGTCTCCACAAGGGATGCTTCACTAGATTTCCTCAACATACTATGAATAGCCAGTGTCTCTACCTCAGAACTGCAGCTGAATTTCCTACTAAGGCATCCAAAAGAGATTGAGATAGGGCCTGGCTAGATCATGGCTAGCCCTACTCTGCTGTAACTAGCTACACTTTCACGCTGTATTGTGTTTGTACGCTGTAGCAAAAAGGCTACAAGATTGTGAGATATGTGAACAGATTGATATTAACGATTGTTTGTTAGCATTCATGTCTGAAAATCTGAACAAGCAGATGGATTTCAAATGGCTAAAAGTTAGCTTGCTGAAAATTGTTACCTTGTAGTAGCTAAACTGAAAAACATTTTTTTTGACAATATATATGTAAGGCATGTATTTCTAGCACAGATGTAAATGTAATACTAGATGTACCGCAGAGCGGTACAAAATATGACTGCCGCCCAGTCCAGCACATTTTTTCCACAAAAATAAATCACGCTGAAAGGCCTATATGATTCTAACTGTCTCACTAAATTGCATTATCCACACTCAATTCTCACTGATATCTGCTAGACAACAAGTACCAAAACATGATTAGTTCATAGATTTCACATGTAAAATTAATTTTATACAACCCCACCTCCATCTTGCCTGTTCATAATTCTGAGAAATTCTTGAATTGTGTGCATGTGTGCATGTACATGTTTATGTTATGCGTGTGTGTGTGTGTGTGTGTGTGTGTGTGCGTGCTTGTGTGTGTGCCTGCGTATGTGCCTGTGCATGCAAGCGTACATATGTCTACTGTGTGAGTATGTGTCATACGTATGATTACTGTGAATGTATGTGTGTGTGTGTGTGTGTGTATCTGTTTGTGCTCATGTGTGCACATGAAATGGGTTAACATGACCCCTGGAGGCAAACATACGGAAAAAAATGGTCATCCTAGGCCCTACAGTTCTCAAGATATTCACAGAGAACTGTGTCTGCCCTACCCTTCTTTCGGGGGGTCCAGTCCAGCGGGGGGGCTACAGATCAAAACGAAAAATTACGGTTCCATGCTATCCATGTGGGGGTACATGCCCACCAAGTTTTGTGTACCCCGGTCTTTCAGTGTCCCGGGAATCCTTGTTGGTGTACGTCACTAAATGTACACATAAATTATTTATTGTAAGGCCCCCCATGAACGAAAGTACACAAAACGTGGCATGCATTCGGAGGGTGTCATAATGATCCTACACTTTTAATTTCGTGCAGTTTTGACCTTGTCAGCCAGAGATATTGTGATGAAAACACCTAATTTTTTGCTTTTTCATTTTTAACTAGGTGGCGCTATACATGAAATAAGTGGTAATGGGATGGGTTGACATGCCCTCTTAAGACCAACATACATAAAAAAGGTGGAACTCCTGGTTTCCTGATTCCCGGTCTTTCAGTGTCCCGGGAATCATTGACAGAAATTTAGGCAGGCGAAAAAGAAAAAAAAGAAAAAAAAAAATCTGACTAAACCTATATGACCGCCGCTTCGCTGCGCGGCGGTCATAATTAGGCTAATATGGGAACCGATCTCTGTTGATTTTAAATGATTAATTCTCTTTTGCCAATTTACATTTTCACAGCAACCCAGTGTTCAGGAAACCCTGCTACAAAAAAAAAAAAATACTTCAAAATGTTGCTTTTGCCACAGGTCTGCCATAGTTAATGTGATTCGTAAGCGGTGGAAACATTCTCTCTTCTGTGTCCTTACAAAAGGTGGTAAATAAATTAGATCAATCAGCATCAAACAGCAATCAGTATTAGTGAATGAAATGTTAAGTTGGCACTGAGGGTGACCAGTCCGATATCAGGGCTGTCCGATGCCACACCGAACAGCCCTCTGGCCGCACTACGGCGCGTCAGTGGCCTCTCACTCACCCTCCTACTCACTCTCCTCTCTCAGCCACACTCAGACAGGCCCCTGCTCCTAGCAGAGCAGCTGGTGACATTCTCAGCACCCTGCTGCAACATTATGGGGACATGTGCAGTCTGCTCCCCTCAGCTCCGTCTCGGGTGCTGCTGAGGTGGGGGTGGGCGAGGGTGGAGGGGTTTGCACCCTGCTCGGAGGGTGTTTAAGGCTCCATCAGGCTCTGTGGTGAGAGCCGCTGCTCTGGCGCTCGGCGTCTACCTTTGCCTAATTGCCAGCAGGATGAAATGATTCTGCGCCAGTTGACAGGTGAGAAACAGCTCTAGCGTGACCAGAGGGAGATTTCTCTAGTGGCTCCAGCTCTTACACACACACACACCCACACACTCTCACACACACACACACACACACACACACACACCCACACACACATACACACAGAGACACACTCTCTCTCTTACACACACACACACACACACAGACACACACAGTATCTCTCTTTTTCACACACAGAACATGATACTTATGATGTATGAACATGTACCATGCACACATGCAGGTATGTAGATGTGGTATCACTACTGCATGGATGTAAAGATATAAAGAAGCCATACAACCTCACTGTAGTGAATGGATGAAGTAGATACTACCACACACACACACACACACACACACACACACACACACACAGGTGAAACTCAATCCTTGGGGCCCTTGCAATCACTTTGAAAAACAAGATGTCTTTTCCGCTTATATGTTTAACTCTTGTACCATGTGGCGGGGGAGCCAATTAGAGGTCCCCTTGGGGTCGCACTTTAGGGACGGACCAACAGGAGCAGTAGCAGAAAAAGCCCCCAATTCCCCCCTCTCTCTCCCCATCTCTCCCCTCTCCAGCCCCCCCCCCTCCCCTCTCCCCCTCCCGCCAGCTCTCTGGACACTTCTCTGTAGTAAAACGCTGGCACATATAGTATTGATTTTCATTTAGATAACTTAATGCTCGCAGACAATCCGCGCCCCCCAATGTGGGCCCCAACTTAGATCTACGAGCTTGCCTCGCCGTAATCTGCGGCCATTTCTCTTCTCCCGTTTTTTTGGATTCATTTTTCCTAAACTTAACAGATTTGGAATAGAGGGGGAGAGATATAAATGAAAAGCATGGGCTGTGTCGATCAATCACGCGGTGCGCAAACATCCCCCACTGGCCTTTCCCCAACATTCTATTACCACCGGGTAGTTGGCCAGTCAAACGGGAATAAAAATTACACAGAAAACATCATAAGTTAGGCTTGATTTGTCGAGCAAGAAGCCTGACAATTCCACGAGACTTATACACCCGGGCCGGCACTGAAAATCAGCCTTGTTATGGCTCCGGCACGTCTATAAAGATTGTTCATTTCATATAAAACAGCTACCTGCGTTGAGAGGCGGGCGAAGAAGAGTGATGTGGGGTATAAATACAGCGGGAAATCTATTTGTCTAGCCACGGCTACTGGTCCTAGCTGGGCTGGGCTGGGCCCCCGCTGCTGTTACTAGGCAGCAGCAAGAGGGGGGTTTGGCAGGTGGGGGGGGGGTTATGTGAACGAGGGTGTGTGTGTGTGTGTGTGAGAAGTGTGTGTGTGTGTGTGTAGCCGAGGCGACGGCCATCATCTCTTCCCGTCAGATAAGATGAGATAAGGCGCCGATGTGTGACCGTTGGCACGGCGGCAGCAGCCCCTGCCCACCAGCAGCCCTGGCGCTGTAATGAGGGGGGAAGGAGCGCCGGCTGGGGGTGATGGGAGAATGTGTGTATGTGTGACTGTGTATGAGCATGTGTGTGTGTGTGTATGTGTGACTGTGTGTATGAGCATGTGTGTGTGTGTGTATGTGTGACTGTGTGTATGAGCATGTGTGTGTGTGTGTGTGTGTGTGTGTGTGTGTGTGCATGAGCATGTGTGTGTGTGTGTGTGTGTATGTGTGACTGTGTGTATGAGCATGTGTGTGTGTGTGTGTGTGTGCATGAGCATGTGTGTGTGTGTGTAAGTGGGGAGATGGCTTCTCGACACGCCATGCCGCCCTCACTGCCCCCACCGTTAGGTGGCGGATGCGGACCCCTCCCTCCCTCCCTCCCCCTTGCTCTCTCCCCTGGCTAATTACGTCTCTGAGACGAGCCCAGGCGGGGCGTGTTGTTTTATGCTTTATTGTCCATTTGTTACAACAATGGAGCAATCACACATGCCGGCCCGCTACACGCACAGCCAAATCAATTTATCCCAGTCACAGCCATTACTGTTGCTCAGTAGCCGCATGACCTTTTGGCCTCTCGTTGACCCTGCTGAATGGCAGTTGTATTCATACATTCATAATTTATTATTTGCTACACTTAAATTACAATGATAGCCCCTAAACAAATAGGCTTTTCCAAGGATTAGCACCTATTTCAACTCTCACAATGTGACTTAACTGATAACAATTAGTGAGGGCATGTGCTCACATAAGGAAGTCTAAATGTTTGAGCTCTGTTATCCTTCCCAATTAAAACCGAGCACATTTGCACACGTGTGCCCTGTCAGGGTTATAAGACAGAACAGTATGCACACGTTTCACAACAAAGGAAGACTGAGAAATCCAAAACGGAACATCCTCTCCATGCTAGCCTACCCGGCTGAAGAACTCACTGGGGAAGGGCTGTGATTTTTAAGAGTAATTCCTGTGTTTTGCAAAGACTCATTCACACCTCATAATGTTGGATGTTTCCAGAAACGGAGGGAGTCCTCCCTCCCTCTCCCCCTCTCCCTCCTTCCCTCCCTCCATGGCGGCTGCATGACATGTGGCCTGTCGGCGGACAGCTCTGACGTGTGTAAGTAATGCTCCAGAAGCCATCTCAGCACACTCTTCCTCCTGCTCGCTAAGATTTATTTGGACACGCATGCCGGCCGCTGTTCCCTCTCCAGTAATTCTACAACACAAGTCGGGTGTGACTGTCATTATATGACAATCATAAAAAAGATAAATTATGGGCCAGTTAGCCAGCTCCCTATGCCTCAGTGTGATTTCTTAAGACAAGCAATATTTGGAAAAATAGCCCACGACACAAATGGCTATAATGAAAGAAAAATATCAGGTTTGATATTGTGCTGCAGTGGTAATATGACAGTAATGCAGTCCTGTTCAATCTTTCCCTTTCTTTTCTCATTCGTCTCTCTGTTCTTTGGTTCCCTCTTCATCGGGTTCATTGATTTGTTCATCTAAATTGTTCATTTGGTGCTTCATTTGCTTGGTGGAGTTTCTTTTTTATGCCACTATGTCCCTCTGTTCTCTCTGCCACCCCCTCCTCCTCTCTGCCTTGTTGTCTTTTAGATGTCCCCCCCTCTTTAAAGCCACGTCCCCAGTGTGTGACAGGTCCACTGGGGACGCTTCCTGCAGTGAGGAGCCACCATGCTGGCCTTGTCCAGGACGCTTAAGCGGGCAGGCCGCTCCTCCGTCACCTTGGCTCACGTCACTCCCAGTCCGAGTCCCAAGCGGCCGGAGAGGACGAGATGAGAGGAGAGGAGAGAGAGAGAGATGAGAGGAAAGGAGAGAGAGAGATGAGAGGAGAGGAGAGAGAAAGGGAGAGAGAGAAGGGGCCTCCGACATGGGCACTGACGCAGCGAGACAGAGCTTGACACGATGGACCATGGCACTTTGACATGGGGGAAAAGGTCGTTTAGCTCACCCACAGCAGTCAAGGTGACAGGCCCACTCAAAAGCAGTAAGGAGAGACCCAAGCCTACTGAAGTGACTGAGAGAGAGAGAGAGAGAGAGAGAGGGAAAGAGAGAAGAGAGTCTTCTTCAAGATGCCAAAGCTTGACTGACAGATGGCTTAAACGTGGCCTTCGGGGAGCCGCGAGTCGAGAGAGCGAGCGACGGAGTGGCGCCTGGACCCCCGTGCGGCGCGGTGCACCTTTCCCGTCTTGAAACCGAGAGCGGCGGATGTTTTGATCCACACCGAGTCAGATGACATTACGGCCGAGCTGGGGGAGATCCAGCAGGACAGCAAGGGGCCCTGGAGTAGAGGAGCAGGGGAGAGCGGAGGCCAGCCTCGCTGGCTTAGGGACGGCGGATTAAAAGGCTGCGGTCTTAATTAAAGCGAGCCTGGTGTCTCCTGGGCGGTATGGCGCACTGTTGCGGCGCTGCTTGGACGAGGTGGTGATGGAGCGCCGGTGTTTTGGGCAGCAGGGGATGAGGATGGTAGGGGGGGCACATCAGTGGGTGGGATGAGATGCATGTATAGCTCTGGGGCAAGGAGACACCAGACCTTTAATATGCAACTGGTAACATGGGATTGTTTGGTTAAGTGTGTGTGGATTGATGTGTGAGTATGTGTGCGTGTCTCTGTGTGTGTCGTGGGCTTTCCCCGTGGGAGCCGTTATCAGACTCCTCTCCCACTCGTTGACATCCTTGTGGATCGGCAGGGCCCGAGGCGCCTCCCACCCGTGTCTCTCTCTCACTCTCTCTTTCTCTCTCTCACTCTCTCTTTCTCTCTCTCTCGCTCTCCCTGCAGCCCCATGCGGTCCAGCGCCCCCCCCCCCCCCCCCAGTCAATGAGGAGCCGTCACGGCGACGGTCCGCTCCAACCTGCGGGGGACGTGTCCGTTCAGCAGGGACCGCCGGAGCCCAGCATTAAGGAGAGGAGTGTAAATGAAGACAAATAAGAGCTATAATCTCCTGTTGTGGGCCCCTCCGCGCTGACTGCTGGTGGCAAAGCCAATGCAGCCGCTGCCACCAGCAATGCTGCAGATGAGGGGGGGGGGGGGGGGGGGGGGGGGGGGTAGACTGCTGACTGCTGCGTGACCTGCTATTTTATTTATTTCCCCACCTATGTTGACGTGCCTCAGTGACACCTCTTTGTGAACGCACATGTCCCAAACACGGTTCATATCTGTGTTTCTTTTTTTTTTGGGGGGGGGGGGGGGGGTAGAGTGAGTGTGTGTGTGTGTGTGTGTGTGTGTGTGTGTGTGTGTGTGTGTGTGTGCTGTAGGGGTGGGGTGCTGGTCGCATCTGAGAGCAGCTCTGCTCGTGTAAAGAGCTGCTGAGGGAGCGGGGACCTGAATAAGCTTTTAGCCGGCGTGTCGCGGGGCGCACAGGTGTGCGGGGCCTGTCATGTCGCTGCACACGCGGCCGCTGTATTTACATATCCAGATGGGTTTTCACACCCTGGTTTGGCGAGGCCACTTGAGGCTAGTGCGAACACGCTCTTGGCAGGAGGTGGCGGAGACTGGGACAGCCAGCATCGCCTGGGGACCACCAGCTCTTGCCTTATTACGCTCCATTTTACCCCCATCACTTTCCCACACCCACCCACTGTATCTCCCCCTCTCCTCCCCCTCTCCTCCCCCTCTCCTCCCCCTCTCCGCACCTCTCCGCCTCATCAAGTATCAAGTGACAGTGCCATCCAGGGTTATTCCGATAAATCCAATAATCTACTACACTGTTTGGAACTAATGTATGCACCTCCATTAC
>NW_027468630.1:32131497-32157504 GCF_046254945.1 Alosa pseudoharengus | reverse complement strand
TGCCTTATTACGCTCCATTTTACCCCCATCACTTTCCCACACCCACCCACTGTATCTCCCCCTCTCCTCCCCCTCTCCTCCCCCTCTCCGCACCTCTCCGCCTCATCAAGTATCAAGTGACAGTGCCATCCAGGGTTATTCCGATAAATCCAATAATCTACTACACTGTTTGGAACTAATGTATGCACCTCCATTACTTCTAAGGCTTTACTAATATCCGAGGATGCACTGGGCAAGGCGATAGTCCCTCATGTCTGTGCCTCTATCAAGGCATCCCACTGATTTCTACCTCACCACATCCAAATGGTTTGCTCTGCTGACAGTGAAGGTGTTGTGCATGTAAATCCTATTCATTTATTTCAAGCCAGCAAACCCACTGACACTGTCAATTGTAGAGGTCCCGTTACATTCCAGTATCCAGGCTGCAAATATAAGTGCAGTTGGGGGGGGGGCACTTTTTAAGTGCTGTGTTTAAAATGCATTTTCACTGGCATCCATTTAACAAGAGGGATACCAAGGACATGGGGGTGTGGGATGCAACCTCACAGCAACACTAACATGCATCAGCAAGAATGCCATGACAGCAGCCTATTGTAGGTTTAACAAGACTATTAAAGTGTGTAGGCTGTAATGAAACAAGGCTAGTGTCTTGCACACATACTGTATACCACAGCACAGAAAGAGGAGAGAGCCTAGACTGACCTCTTTTCACAGACATTACAGCACACTTATTTGGAGTTTGGCAACATTTGATCGAATTGCTGAGATTGACTGTAGGTTTGCATGAGTGTGAATGCTCCTGTCCGCGCTGTGAGACAGAGTGTTCCGGAACAGAAGAGCCCGGACAGACAGGAAGAGAGACAAAGAGAGAGTGAGACAGAGCAGAGTTCTATTTTAGCATTCTGGATGCGCCACAATTAAGACAGACCGCTAACAGATCCTCCCAGTTTAACCACATTACTCTTAAAAAAGTGTTACACAACGTGCAGACATGTCTGACAGGCCAACATTATCCTCGGAGTTACAATTAATTACCCCGACGTCCGCCTCACGCATCTCATTTCCATAACTTAGGCCAGGCAGAGACCTGCCATGGGAGAAGACCAGTTTAGTTAGGCATGCCAGACACACACACACACACACACACACACACAAGCACACACACACACACACACACGCACACACACACACACACACATACACACACACACACACACACACACACACACACACACACACACACACACTAATACATACACATACACTAACACATACAGAGAGGAGAGAAGCTCATGGGGAGAGATGGGATGCAACAGATAACAAAAACATGGACCATCCTAAAGTTAAAGATCCCCACCACCACCACTGATAGGGAATGCTACTACAAATATGACTTCATATTTATCTGGTGAAGCTGTTTGTGCCTTGTGTGTGTGTGTGTGTGTGTGTGTGTGTGTGTGTGTGTGTGTGTGTGTGTGTGTGTGTGTGTACTGGAGAGTGTTGTAGTGACTTTTCTTTTTTACCCATTATTTCTCCTCCTGGTCCCCCCTCAGTCTCTCATTTATAATGTGGTTGGGCGAGAGCAGATAAAGAGGCCAGAGTGTGGAGACAGAGTGAGCGGTCACATTCGCTGATGTTATCTGTTTCCCACAACGCACTGCAAGTGGACGCCTGACATGTTCTATACATCTTTCCGCCAGGGCACTCATTAAACAAATGCTGCTTGATATATAGCTCTCAAGAAATGAATTTTTACCTCTGTGTGCAGGATGTGCTCTAGCCTGATCTCTGGGGCCTTTGAAAACACACACACACACACACACACACACCCACACACAAACATATATATTTCTGTTCTGGAGTTGCCTCCTGTTTATCATTCCTGCACCAGAGAGCTGCTGTTGGCTTTGCAGAGATATGCTGTGCACACTTTATTTCAGGCTGTGAGAGGACATGATGAGTTACATAGCAGATGCATAGTTTGATCTGTAGCAGAATGCTGATTACATTGTTCCTTCAGCAAAGACAGAGGCCAACATTAACATACAGTGTCAATCCAGGTTACACTTATGCAATTTTACAACGCCAGGTTCACAAGGCGTGTGATGGCCCATTGCTGATAAATTCACTGTTTATAATGTAAACATGGAACTTTACTACACAAGTTAAGTGAATGAACACTCAGCTGTAGTAGAAAATTACCACCATACAATTATCTGTTTCCGTTTTTGCTAGTTATTTGTATATGTTTGAGAAAAAATATTGGTTTTAAATCTATAAACTTTTGAGATTTCTCTGAAAGTCCAAATGTAATCTTGAAATTTTTCATTTTGAGCAT
This sequence comes from Alosa pseudoharengus, assembly GCF_046254945.1. Classification (NCBI taxonomy): domain Eukaryota; kingdom Metazoa; phylum Chordata; class Actinopteri; order Clupeiformes; family Clupeidae; genus Alosa; species Alosa pseudoharengus. The sequence goes on along the minus strand of NW_027468630.1, from coordinate 32,155,166 downwards.
TTACTTGTATGTGCAGAAAATGACAACTAGTTGAAATAGCAAGAAAAGATGCAGTGTTTCCGACTATGAATAATTCAAAGAGAACAAATTCATATTCAGTTTAAACAACACAATACTAGTGTTATAACTTAGTAAGAGATCAGAAATAGAGGAATAATCCTGATTTTCAATCACAGCTTTTAAATGCATCTTACTTGCTTTCCTGCTCTCAACAAGCCTTTCACTCTGCTGTTAGGTGTCACTATGGACATGCCTAGTGCAAACAACTCAAACAGCTCGGCTTTGTTTGATGGCTTGTGATCATCCATCTTCCAAAGGTTTTCAGTGCAGTTCAGGTTTGATTCTCAGCTCTGAGAGCTGCCGTCCTTGAGATGTAAAGGATGGAAACAACGTGACTCTCACTGCATCCCTCTGTCAGTAGAGCCAGAATTGAACCGTTCCAAACTGACACACATACTGTAATCCAACTTTCACTCTGAACCCTTCTTTTAATACCTTGGCATGGTCAACAGTTAATGTTTGATTTCAATAAATTGCAAGGTACCACTAGCAGTTTTGGCCATACAGTTCACCACAGCCATTTTATTTACTTTTCCTTACATAAGATTTGGTTCAGGAAACCATCTCATTAGCAGCTTGTTGAATTCAACAGACCATTCAACAGAATTGATAAACGTACGTATAGACATGCTGATTTAGGAAAAGGAAATGAGTATATTTGACATAGAATACTTAATGTAGAGGGCTGTATATTGGACCCTACAGAATGTATAATTGCAAGGTTATAATATGGTCATTTATAAACGTATATAAATAAAGTTAGTTTGAACAAAATACTGTTGTGGGTACCTGTTAGTACAATTAACATGCTTTCTATAATGGATGTTGTACTGAAGTGTTTGATAAAAAAATCCGCACCATTGAGCTGCCAGTAATGCACTGAGCATCATTTCCTGGCTAATACAAAACACAAATATCCATATCCTCTGTGTTCTTTCATTTGTTTAAAGATATAATTATATGCTTGCCTTTATGTTGGGTGGGTTTAATTAAAGTTATAATTTCATTTCATGCAATCAATTGATACTCTAATGGAAACGTCTGAAGCTCAGCTCTGAAGGAGGAAGCTGGGCCTAATTTGCCATTTTCACGACAACCTCGGAAAGCTGCGGATCGATTATATTTATATGAGTGAGGGAGAGAGGGCCTGAAAGCTAGCAAATGAACACGCAAATGAACACACTCATCAAGTCATGATAAGTACTCTATCAAAGTGGCAAATATACAGCACACTGCGCTGTACTTACCAGGGAATGCAATATCATGTAGAGCTATGTGCTGCTTGCAATGTAGCCAAGTGCAATTTTAGAATTATTATACTGTACCAATACAGATTTGAGCTGCAGAATACTGTTACCTTTGAAAATGAAGATGGTTATGTCATAAGTGGGAAGATGTTTAGTTCAAGGCTGTGCCATTATAGATTAGATCATTTCTGAGACGGCTGTTTCCCAAAAGCATCCTAATGAGGCAACTTCATTTATCCAAGCAGTTTTGCCAGACAAATGGAAAAATAAATCCGCTGCTTTTGATGTCAAAATGTATGTTTTCACAAATGAAGGCTTCCAGCCCGAAGGGTGCAGTTTCATAGGAACATGAAATGGTGGTATGAGCAAGTGGGCATCTGTCCTCTCCCTCTCCATATGCATCTGTTAAATGACTTGCTGATCTCATTAAATAAAGCTAATGTACTTGTAAAACAGTCGGCAAGGACAGTACATCATTGTAAGTGTGTGTGTGTGTGTGTGTGTGTGTGTGTGTGTGTGTGTGTGTCTGTGTTGGGGGTGGGGTGTTGGGAGGGTGGTGTGGAGAGGAGTGGAATGGGGTGAGGTGGATGCTGGTCAGTGGAGATGTCTCCAGCCCATAAATCTTGGCCTCTTCCTGCCTAGTTATTGTGTATTTCTTTTGGCCAGAGATTGATTGTAGCAGGGGGGAAGATGAATTTGCCCATAGACCTTCTTTTCTTCCTCTCTCCCCCCCCTCTCTTTTTTTAAACTCCTGATGCTTGGCCAAGGTGATAATGCTCTCGATTTTTTTTTCTTTGTGTGTGTGTGTGTGTGTCACCGTCCCTCCCCCCGTTGTCCTGTTCTTCCCTGAGATCATTTGTTTTGGATTAGAAACAGCATGCAGGCAGGGAGGGGGCATGGGGAGGGGGGGCACACATGGGGGTCACCAGTGTGAGACTGGAGCATCTCGATGTACAAGTGTCCCCAGTGTGATGCCATCTCAGTGTATGCACACACACACGCACACGCACACACACACACACACGCACACACACACACACACACACACACAGCCACATTATGCACATACAGATACATACACACTTCTCTCACACATACAAACACATGTTAACACACACATATGCACATACACACACAGACATGATCACACACACACACACAGGTGAATATACTCATGCACACGCACACACACGCACACACACTCATTTCGACAGCAAAAAAAAAAAAAAGCCGCCTCCGCTGCACACACACTGAAGCAGAGGCAGGTTGTGTCCTGTGGGACTCCGGCTCACCACAGATGCTTGGATGTTCGGCGAGATGCAGACACATCATAATTTAACGCTGGGCTTTGTGCTGTGTGTCCGGTAGCAACTGCTGCAGCAAGACGTCTGGAGACCAGCGCGCTCCTGATTAACCCTGGAACAATCACAACATGGCTGTCAGTACACTCCGCGTTGGCAGGGGGACAACACCAGACTGGTACTGCGTGGCTTTCCAGGCACCCATTTATCAGTTTGCCACGTGGAGTTATGCGGAGAGTGATACCATGTCTAATCTGTAGTGGACGTCCCCTCAGGTGGCGTTAATTGTTGTGCAAGCGTCTGGCTCTGCCGCATTTTACAAAGTCAACATAATATGTGACCAGAATAAATCTGCTCATTTGACATTAAAGTTTACACCCCCTGAGCTGTCTATTTTCACTGGCTCTCACACTCAAAGACACTGAAAAATATGGATGCACAAACACAAATACACTCATATACACAGACATACAGACAAACACATACACACACGTGAGCGAGCACGCACAAACAAGCCGCCGATGGAAAAACTTTGAAAGTCACGCGAGGAGCACTTTTTTCTCTTTTTTCTCCCCCCCTCCCCGGTGTTGACCTTTCTGCAACGTTGCCCCGTATTCACTGGTTGTCAGCACATGCTTTGTCCCGGGCCATCCGTCTCTGTCATCCGTCACTCCTACCCCGAATCCCATCCGTCCCATTAGCCGTGGATGAGGAGGGAGGGATGGAGAGAGAGAGAGAGAAAGAGAGAGGGAGGAGGAGAGGAGGTGGGGGGGGGGGTGCACGCGGCGGACGCTAGCCTGCGGGATCATTAGGGCCCCCACCACTGCTCGGGCAGCGCGGCAGCGCAGGAGAGCAGGAAGTCCAGGTGGCCTGTTGTTATTTATAACAAAGGAAACAACACAGCAGAACCGTCTGACACCAGGCCCGCACGGACCGGCCCAGCCGCGAGGAGGAGAGCTGCTGCTACTGCTGCGCACCACAAAGTGTGTGTGTGTGTGTGTGTGTGTATGGGGGGGGGGGGGGGCTGTGGGTGTCATCGCTGAAGGACAGCTAAAAGTGGACCTCTTCTTTCCCTTTACCTCTCCTCTCCCGACGGGGTGAGAGCCGGGGACTTATTGAACAGATGTTAGGTACAGCGTCGGCAGAAGATTGATTATTTTAATTGCCAACACTTTGCTTTTTTTCTGTAGCATCTGAATACTTAATGTCAGCTTTTGAAGGATGTTACACTGCTTTCGCTCTCTTTCTCTCTTGCCCTCCCCGCCCTCTCTCTCTCTCTCTCTCTCTCTCTCTCTCCCTCTCTTTCCCTCTCACAGTTTATTCAACTTTCGCTCTTAAAGAGACACCCGCATGGAAATCCACCATTTTGTGGTGGTGGGAGCCTGAAGATGCTACTCTCTGGGTGTGGGTGTGTAGCTTGGTGAGATATGGACATCTGGACTGTCTCTTCCTCTGTGAGCGTGTGTATATACTCATAGTCTTTTAGGGCCTGTCTGGTGTAATTAATAGTTAATGGCCAAGCTCTGTCAGCCTCAAAGTTGCCATAAACTGTAAAGAGGATCTCTGAAAGGACTCTCTCTCTCTCCCTCTCTCTCTCTCTCTCTCTCTCTCTCTCTCTTTCTCTGCTCTCTGCTGCTTGTGATGGATTTCCTCAGCATGAAATGTCTGATGAACACCACCCCTCCACCACCCTGCTCATCATCTCCTGTTGGAATGCATAAACGGAGTGGCATGGAGGTGGGGGCGGTAATTGTTAACTGTGTTTGATATACACAAGAGAGACAGGAGTCTAATTGTGTCTCAGACTTGTCCAGGTGTTCATGCTTTATCTCAGCGTTACATGGTAATGGCTGTCCTCAGCACATCTATCTCACAGTACCAACAATGTGAAGAGTTGAAGGCCTAGAGGGGAGGAGGGGACTAATAGCTGAAGAGCTCTCCTTTGGTTGAAGAAGGATATGAAGTTGAAGCACAGGGAAGGTATTCCATCATGTCTTTTTGTCTTGTTTTGTTTTGTTTTGTTGTTTTATTTTGTTTAGTTCGCCTGTAAAAATATTAGATTATATCGCATGTGTCCTCCTGTCCATTCCCTTTGAAAGATATGTTGAGTGCTAAATACAGACAATATGTAAATGAAACTATTGTATGTAATCCCACTCTTATTATAGGGAAGTAGAATGAGGCCATGCACTACATATAGTACTGTACAGAGGAAAAGAGGACAGCTGCTTTTACTTCCTGTGAGTCTCCTGGCAAGTTCAGTGCTACCTCAGAAAGAGGGAGAGAGAGAGTGAGAGAGAGAGAGAGAGAGAGTCTGGCCAAACACTGGATTTCCTCTCAAACGAGCATGGTCGTATTTGTGTGTGTGTGTGTGTGTGTGCGTGTGTGTGCGTGCGTGCGTGTGTGTGTGTGTCTGTGCGCGTGTGCATGTGTGTGTGTGTGTGTGTGTGTGTGTGTGTGTGCGCGTGCGTGCGTGTGTGTGCGTGTGTGCTATGTGCACATGTGTGCTGGGTGAAAGGAGGCTGCACTGTGGAAGTTGGAGGAGAGTGGGGAGAAGGGATGGGACCTGGGGGTTGGGGCAGGGGTGGGGGTGGAGGGGGTTTGGTTTGTTGTCAAGGCCAAAGGCAGGTGCCCGCTCACTCCTTCCATCCCCTCTTCCCCACATCCGTCACTCGGTGGAGAAGGAGGGAGGGAGAGGACAATTAATGGCGGGGCTGAGCGGAGAGGCAGAGTCGGCGAGAGAGAAAGAAGAGAGTGACGATAATAAAGTGGCCCCGGCTGGCATTAATCTCCCTCACTCGGCAGGCCTGTCAGGGCCAGCCGGCCTGTGACTAATGCCACGCTTTGCATACAGTGGTCACAGACACGAGGAGCATGCTACGGAAGGCTAGGCTAGGCTAGGCTAGGCTACGCTAGTTTACACTATGCCGCCGCACAGCCAACTAGGGCTCAGCACAGCAGCTCCTCCCACACTCAGCCAACCACTCGGAAAAAGAAACGGGAGAGAGTGCTAGAGAGAGTGGATAACTGGCCCCGCATTATGCAATGCCTTCCCTGCGCTTGCTCATATAGGTGGGGGAGGTTAACCACCCACAGAGTTTAAAGGTATACAACTTCAGGAGAAACGACCCAGATGGTTGAATAAGCTGTGTTTGAATCGCTTCTCACTTCTTATATAATGAAGAGATAGCTTCAACAGCCTCAGTCTGGATGCCTGAAACGTCTGAGAGATATTATTTTTACCCACTTCCTGAACAAAGTTCATCAAGTTTTTGGAGAGGAAAGAGACACTTCCTACTGCTGTTAACATAGCGATGGCAATCTGCGGATCTAAAACCACATGAAAAAGGGGACACATGTAATATATATTCCTGATATGCTGATGAAAGAATTATCTACTCCCTGATTGAATCCAGCCATGGTAATGCAGCCCGTAAGATTCTCATGACCTTGGACAAACAGGCAGCGGCTTTATTTACTTTGGCATGGAGAAACAATAAGTCTGAGAGCAGAGGAAATGAATTGAAGGACTGGGCTAAGTCCACCTTTCAGGGCTCAGAATAGTGGTGGATTGATGCTATCTCCTACGGCAGGCCGTGCTTGCTCAGTAACCGATGCCAAATGTTTTCATTTTGCCCCAATGCGATCCATCATTCAATAGCTTCATTGTGAAGATTGACCCAAAATAGCTTACAATTCAATTGACTTTCACGCACATCAGGAATCTTTTTTTTTTATTCAATCACTATACATAACAGGCACATGGAAGCTTTGTCTTTGTCAGAGGGTTTCTCATTTACTTCGAAAGAAAGAGTTTTCTGCCACTAAAAGCTACTTCCCACAACACCTTCAATGCATCACTCCTTTCCCCAACTTCAGGGATACCTTTTGTCTTGTTGACAAGGAGTGTGAAAAGCAGCTCGGCGCTCTCTACAAAACTGTCAGGATCTCTGGGTTACCCAATTAACAGGGGGAGCTGCATTTACGCCAAAGAAAAATGGCGGCGGCGGCGCTAACAAGAGCAGCAGCGGAGAGGCTTGCCAGACGGGCGGCTGCTTAGCTGGCGGGCGAGGGGAGCGAGTGTGTGTGTGCGGCTGTCGATAGCCCGTCCTGATCAGTGATGTTTTAGAGCTTTAACGGCTCACATACATCCACCTCTAATTACAGGCCCTCTCCACGGCACTGTCAGCGCGCCTGTAACTGACGGCTCGCACCTCCTCTGCCACCCCCCCGTACACACACACACACACACACACACACAACCTACACACTCCCCCTCTTTCCACCACCTAGTGTAAATCAGGGAGGTGGGCGCAGGGACCTGGCTACAGCGGCGCTGATGAGGGCCAGGGGGGGGCGGCTGAATGGAGGGGTGGAGGAGGACGAGGAGGAGGAGGAGGAGGAGGACGAGGAGGAGGAGGAGGAGGGAGGGAAGAGTCACCGGCTCCATCATCTGCCGCCGTTCATTAGGCCCCCGTCTTCTAAATATGGCGGCGGGGCTGTGGGGAGAGAGAGAGGAGGCCCCGGCTCATTAGAGAGCAGCCGCTGCGCAGATAAACAGCCGGCGTCTGGAGGAGCGGCCGCGCTGATGAAAAGGAAGATGGCTGCGATAAGCAGGGGAGACGAGCACAGCGAGCCGAGCCGCGCCAAGCTGCACCTCCGCAGATGAGGGATGCACACTCAAGTGACGCTCGAGAACTCTGAGCTCTTGCTCTTATGAAGGGTCACCGGACTTAACCCTTTAGAGTACGTTTAATTGTTGTAAGCTTCATTTGTGCAGAACTAGCTTAAAGATTGGTTTAGGTGAGCGGGCTTGAAGTTTGTTGTTTGGTTTATTTGTCAGCCATTTGAGAACTAAAAGTTCCATTTCGATGACTGACATCTGCATTTTGCAATGCACACTAAATGAAATGTAAAGACTAACACCTTATAATTATAAATAAGTGACAAAGAGTCCCACACCACAGGGTACGTGTTGCAGTGCAACCAGTCAGTGACAAAGTAAGGCAAGGTGTCGTCAGCTGCAAATAACAAGCGCCCCGACATGCAAATGCAAACAAACTCCACTCCAAACTCCGGTGGCTGTGAGCTTAACACTCCTACTAAAGCACACAGCAGCTCCCCTGAGGGATGGCATCAGTGACAAATCTGCGACAATCTGACGAGAGCAGGGGTAGAGGCAGCACAGGCAGGAATGTGTGAGTGTGAGTGTGTGTGTGAGTGTGTGTGTGTGTGTGTGTGTGTGTGTGTGTGTGTGTGTGTATGTGCGTACGCCACGGCGCTTTCTCTCTCTTAATGACACAACTGCAGTGACACTGGCAGCACACAACGCCGCAGCGCTGCACTGAACAGCATTACTGATTTGTTGCCAGGTAGCGCACCAATTAGCAGCACTTGTTATTATTTACATTTTGCGCTATACATCATGCTAATCGCGGCGGTCGATTCATCACCGGCGGTGGGGTATCTGCGCGGGTGATTTATGTGGATCGTGCCGGGGAACCTGGAGATGGGGGTGATTGGAGGGGTGGGGAGAGGCACCCGGGCTGTCTGAACCCCACTGAGCCACCGTCACCACCACCACCACCACCACCACCACCACCGCTCATCTCCTGCCTGCCTGCTGCCTCATCCTCTCTCTCCCTGCTGGATAGCGGAAAGCTCCTCCTTACTGGAAGGCCTCCTGGTCCAGGCCTCTCCTGGTCTGCTCTTCCGGTCACAATGTAGCACCATGTGTTTACATGGCTAGATCAGTGACAGAAACAACGCCACTTAACCCCTCTTATTGTTATGATTGACAGACTGAATGCAGATCCAGGCAACTCTGCATCTGTGGCCATATTGTAGCAGTGGTAATGCAGAGTAGTGATACTCTGACAGGCCGATGGCAAAAAGAGATGTGGTCTCACCTCACTGGTATTCATTTCTCTCCAGAGTCCCCAGCGCCTTCCTCGCATCCTCAATAGCTCGCTCTTCTCCTCTCTTCCCCCAATAACCCCAAGCTCTCAAATAAATCCGGATCACCCAAGTTTCAAGTGCAGCGAGTGAGTGGAAGGTGGAGGAAGGTGGAGGATGGTGGAGGAGCGCGAGCAGGGGAGAAAGGAGAGAGAGAGTCCTGTCGCCTTAGTTTTATGAAGTTTTCTCTCTCCCAGAGTGAATGGTGCGAAAGCAATATCCCCCCAGCTCTTTTAATCATGTGACGCTGGACGGATCTTGCGCGTCGGTAGCGGGGACCATAGATCACAGGCGGCCGGGGCCCCGTGATGGGAGCGGGACAGGACAGGCCGGCGTGGACACCAGCAAAGTGATTCCCAGCAGCCAGCCGCCGAGCCATTCGTCAAAGTTTTATCTGATTCCAAAGGTATTGGATCTATCAGTCACAATGTATGAAAGGGAGATTGACCCCTCCCCCGGACATTTTTCTGAATCAGACTCCGCTGCCTTAAGCATTGTCTTATGAGAAGGCTGTCCGTATGGCCGCTTAGTGTTAACACCGAGCCTTTGTTAAAAATCCATGCTGGGCTCTTATTTAATTGTGTATGCAGTAAAAGAGTAGGAGGAGGAGGAGGGGAGGGGAAAAAAAGAAAAGAAATTTGACTCGTTCTCTTTTTTTCACATTACCGCTCCTGTGTGAACTCTAAATGGCTTCCCTCCCCTGGGCTTTAAATTGCTTCTGCTCTGACAAAGCACCTGCCAAGAATTCATCAGCAATCCCATCCATCTGTCCATCAGTGTGTGCTGCTGCTCGGGCATCAACAGGTAATGTCTGGCTGCCGCTGCTGAGGCATGATAATGAGAGGCAGAGAAGGGAGAAAAAAGCATCACACACTCCATCACCCGTCATTATGTCACAAATGCCTTCTACTCAGATGAGCATTAGCACGTTCCCCATGCCGTTGTGTATCTACAGAGATATATATAGAAGACTCCACAGCGGTTCACACAGGCCACGTTGTCCACTCTTAAAAACAGGCCACTCGCTCCAGAATAATTGGAGAGGCAGACACAATGCTTCAACCTTTTTCTTTTGTTGTGTCTTGTGGCGAGATGCAATCCTAAATAATAATTTGCTGCAGCTGAACTTTAATTACCATGGCCAAAACAGACGTTATAAAAAATGAAACGGACGTCAGACTTTTTCCCACTTTTTTCGCGCACAAACTGACACCCACTGACCAGATTTGCGCTGCACTCGTGGACAGCAGTGTTTAATTGGCACTTAATTATTCTTCTATATCCAGAACGCTCTTTTCTGCCTGGGACGACTCTCTCATTAGAGTTAAACAAACTAAACTCTTTCATTATTCCATTACACCACCGCTGCTGACACATAAGCCAAGCTACTTAAAGGGCCACTGATGTCAAAACAAAACTTAAATGCTATAATGTATTCTTAGAAAAAAATGATAAAAATAGATTAAAAATAAACTCACCAACTTAATGGCTATCAAGACATATGTTTACCAAAATCATTCTTCTGAAATCCAGTCTAACTGACACATCTAATTTCAATCCATATCCTCACTTCAGAGCCATCTGATACAGTGTTAAGCTTTATAGTAGTTAAGCATGTCCTCGTTGGGTTTTTTTGGCTGTCCCCCATCCGGGATTTGAAACACTAAGCCCACTGTTTACACGTTCTGTCCTTCACTCACTACTTTACACTTTAGGGATTACATGTAATGCCTTCCTGCTGGAGCATGTGGATTTCCTGTTGGAGCTGCGCGCCTGGAAGTAGACATGGCTGAGATGGAGACCAGAGAGCCTTGTGCTCGCTCTACGTGTGTCTGTGTGTGTGTGTGTGTGTGTGTGTGTGTGTGTGTGTGTGTGTGTGTGTGTGAAGGCAGACTGTGCTGGTTGGACCTGAAGGAGGCCCTCCAGTGAAAGTCTGGGGCCGGCGAGCAGCCCTCACAGTCTCTCACGCAGGGCCCTCCTGGCAACGTCAATATGCCCCCAAGTTTCTACTACGCTCTCACTACACACATTTACAGGAACACACACACAACATTTGTCCACACACACACACACACACACACACACACACACACACACACACACACACACACATACACAAACACACACACACAAACACACATACACATAAACAAACAGGCTGATTCACACACACACACACACCTCACACAAAGTGATTTTCGATGCATAGTGTCCTCCCCTGGTGCCGCCCACGCCTCCTTTCCAGAAAAATCTCCTCAGGTCTGTTTGGGTCGCCATGAATATCTCAGCGCAGGTCAATACGGATGAGCACGTTTGCGTAATGAATGCCTTGTTAACGCACTTATTTACACCCAGCCCACAGATGCAGAGGTGTGCGTGTGTGTGTTTGTGTTTGTGTGTGTGTGTGTGTGTGTGTGTGTGTGTGTGTGTGTGTGTGTGTGTGTGTATGTGTGTGTGTGTGTGTGTGTGATTGCGTGCGTGCGTGCGTGCGTGTGTGTGTGTGCGTGTGTGTGTGTGCGTGCGTGTGTGTGTGTGTGTGTGTGTGTGTGTGTGTGTGTGTGTGTGTGTGTCCGAGAGTGTTTCTGCTTACCACTGGACCTGGAGCGAAGGCCTGCCCACTAACACTAGCCGTCGGTCAGCGCATCAGAGGTTTGGAGCCTGGGCGGCTCGGTCTTGTAATTTTGCTCGGTCTGATGGACCCTGTGAGAGGCAGGCCAGCGAGGATAAGAGCAAACATGCGCGCCCGCACCCATGTATCGGAAGAGTGTCATAAGAATGAATGAGCCGCCCTTGCATTTGAGCTGCCAAGCTGTCAAGCGCTGGGCAGACTGCATGACTGACACGCTTTGATTGGTCGATTTAATATAGAGAGAGCAAGTCGGGGGTGAGGGGGCGGGGGGGGGGGCGAGGAGCGGGCACTTCACAGAGCCCTGTTCACGGAGCAGAGATTCCCTGCGCTGTAAGTCTATTTGTAAAAGACATGGAGCGCTAACTCTCTAGGTAACCGGCTTGTTAAAGTTTTCCATTTTTTGAAGATACACGTTAAAGATATTTGCTTTGAAGTGCTTTTGCTCAAACGGCACAGTCTGACAGAGTGACTTGGAGCAGAGGGGGGGGGTGGGGGGGGGGCGCCTTGCATGAGCCAATACCCGCCTATTTATCCTGTGGTTTATTGACTCTGCTAACGCAGTGAAGCAAGGTTAATCAAGGGGCCTAGCAAGGCATTGTGGGTAGTGCGGTGCAGAGTTGTCACAGTGAGCAGTCAGGCTGTGGCTGTGGGTGTGAACCCATGCTACAGGAGCGGGGGCCATGTCTCGGCTGGGCTGGGACTCAGGAGAAATAACTACACAACACGGCGATGATGACAAGCCCAGGCAGAATTTAACACTGTTACCGCTTGTAATTTCATGTTACTACAAATACAGCGTTATTGTTTTTTTCCCCTCCAATTTAGGGAGAGATCAATATTCAGCTTTGTTTATCAGAATGACAGGCCCTGGGATATTGCGTTTTTATGCTACCTTTATAAGGGGGCATTAAAATACAATATATCTGAGGCTTTTTATGGAGCTGACAGTTGGAGCAGGAGATAGTGTTAATGGCATAAAACGGTTGAAAAATGACGCCCGCTCTTATTTATCGGTGCTTATTATGTACAAATATCCATCACGGAGCCTCACTCTTGTGTTGCACAATTATGAAGATGCACCCCAGGACACACTCATCAATAAAATGAGAGAAAGCGGCCTCAGATTTCTTCACTGCGCTGCAAGAGGGTGCATTTGCTTGGGTGTGTGTGTGTGTGTGTGTGTGTGTGTGTGTGTGTGTGTGTGTGTGTGTGTAAGCAGGGTTTGTGTGTGCTTCTGTGTGTGTGCCCGTACGGCTTTGTGTGTTTGCATAAATTAGCTCAGAAGTTTGTGCTTGTGCTTTGCATTTCAGGCAAGCTGCTATAAGTACAATTTCCTTTAACAGGACCTGATCAGCTGTGATGTTTTTTTCAGGGTGGGGGGGGGGGGGGGTGGATAAATGATGCCACTCTGCTCTTACACATACGTCCTCCTGGTTCCAGCATGGCGCACATGGAGCTCCGTATGGTGGTGTGGCCGTCCCCAGCTGGTGTGGGCTTGCCAGGCCTGGGGAGGCTGGAGAAGGAGGCTCCTGATAAATGTTCCAGCTCATTCCCCTTGTGAATGATTGAGCACTAACCCTGTTTAGCTTCTTTAATATACTTGTATTAGCATGAATAAATAACGAGCACGTCCGGCCGTTTTGAATATTTGATTGTGCCTCCCTAATGGGCTTGCGTCTCCTGCCACACGACGCCAGCGCCACTCTGTTGGTGTCACAACAGCGAACGGCGGCCATCGATCTTAATCGCAGCACCCTAAATCAATTATCTTTCCTGTGATGGGAGCAGAGAAAAAGAAAACAAAAACAGAGAGAGACTCGACCTCAGTATGGTTACTGTGTGCGTTTAGTGTGTAGAGTTGTGTAGGTCCCCAGTATCGATTCAGAAACTATCTAGCTACTGTGCTACGCATATTTTCCATACTTTAGTATTTATGAGTCACAAAATGGCTTATGGTTTTGTTGTATTTTCGTCTCTTTAATGGCTCTTACCAAACCAGCCATAGCCAAATCCTTTTTTTCTTTTTTGGAGGTACTGTATATTTTTGCCAGAAGGAGGACGTGCCAAGTGTCCTGCTCATGTTGCCATGTAGGACTGGAGGGTGTCTGCTGTGCACACGTGTTCCTAAATCATCTGTGTCATAAACCCTAACCAGGTGGGATGCAGCATACCTGGTGCCCCGGGGGCGTTTTTTGGGCAATGTTTTTTTTGTCGTCCTTGTTTTATTATTTTTTTTCTGTCTTTCTCTCTCTATCACTCGTTCTCTCTCTCTCCCCCTCTCTCTCTCTTTATCTCCCCAGAAAGCACAGGCCCCTCAGGACGAGGCAGAGCAGATTGACAAATGTAACCCTGGGCAGGACTTCAGATTAGATCATAACTCACGGCTGGCACGCCGGCATCACCACTGACCGCCGTTCTGCCCGCCTTTTGTTGTGCTGGCCCCGGGCCCCGGGCTCTGGTGAAGGGCACCTAGACTAGACGGGCTTCCACAACCACTGTGCCAAACCGCTCGCCACGCGCTTCATCCGTCACCACACCACCACTATTCACAAACAGACAGAGAGGGAAAGGGAGGGGGCTAACCACACACACACACACACACACACACACACACACACACACACACACACACAAAGAGAAATCAAATCATAGCCTCATGGACAAGTGGAGGGAAGAGTTATTTTTTTCTGTTTGCTGGAAGTTTTGATATGAAATAAATTTGATCAGAGGGTATATACACTTGTTATGTTCTCCTCTTCCCATCTTTTTTGGAGCAATTTGTCTTGTCCCTCTCTCTTTCTCTCTCTCTCTCTCGCTCTCTCACTCATGACAAATGCTTTGTCCGCACCTCCCACACCAGCCACATTAACCCATTTAACCTCTCACCTCCACTGACAGAGCTGGCAGCCAAAAAAGACGAGGAGAGAACACTATTAATTTGCACAGCCTCCTACTGCTCCCCTACCACTGCCCCATTAATTGTGCTGAGCAGGTAGTGCTTATGAATGTGATTTTTGTCTTTAAGGACAACGGCCATCCATTGAAACACACACACATTCATACACACAAATATATACACTTGCCTACTGTTGACCTGTGTACACTGACCAGTGTATGTTTCAAAGGCACGGTGGACATTTGCCAGAGCAAATTATAATGCTGTAATCAAGTGTCTAACCTTACAGTAAAAACAGTTCATCTTTATTCCACTTTCCTCTATATTGTATTACCAGTACTGTATCTAATGTCTAAAGTAATACAAAAGAAAAAGTAAATAACAGCTTGATATACAAAAAACTTCCATGGTGATATATATTCAGTGGCCAAAAGTCTGTTGAAAGTATGCTTTCATATACACACATTTTTATATGTAGATTCACGTTTTTCACTCAAAACAACTACTATACCGTAATTTTGTTTGTAATTTAGCCTACTCGTACAAGATTAATACCAACCAGCTAAATAATGAAGGGTCACCAGAACCCATAAGCAGGGGGTGGATGGCAGACCCAGCACACTCACTTTGCACCCCTGCGGGTAGCGCGTGTAAGGCACTGGGCCTCCCCTCAGCCAATTCAGCAATTTAATTATCAGCTTTGGCCTGTTGTGGTCACACTCACTCAGCGAGCAGCAGGCTGCTGGCCTGCGCCAGGCTGCGGTCACTTTCACCTCAAGGGTAATACGGCCCAATATCATCCAAAAGTCTTTTAGCATTTCTTAAGGTCCAGTGTCGGCGTGGACTGTCAATTCATAATAATTTGTCTTCTCACTGTGAAAGATTTACAAGGTGTTATTTGGCCTCATATTAGTATTTGGCCTCTCCTTATTTTGCTCATTTTAAATATCAAAGAATAGCCAGCCAGAAGGCTACAACAAGGCTGAGTGGGCCCTACAGAAAGTCTTTTAGTAATGTTCTTACAAACCCCTACACACACAAACACCCACACACACACACATACCCACTCACACTCACACACACACACACTCACACACACACACACACACACACACACACACACACACACACACACACACACACACACACACAAACACACAAACACACAAACACACATACCCACACCCACCCACACACACACACACACACACACACATACACGCATACACATACTCACACATAGTCTTTGACTAACAACAAAGCAGTGAGCTCTCCACTGACATCTGAGGAGTGAGAATAGGCAGCTCTAAATGAGTCAAGCACTATGCAGTAGCCAATTAGAGGTGTGAGTACCCAGCCAGGGATGTATGTAATTATTGGGCCTTTAATGAGACTATGGGACGCGCTGCTTCTTCACAAAGGTCACTCTTACAGCCATGCCACCGCTATTACTGTATCAGATTCATCAGTGTTGCCTTGAGCTCCTGACCACGTTAGTCAAGAACAAAATTATTATGTATCATTTACATACATAGACTAAAAATGACAGTATTTTCAGCTACTTAAGGAATCATAATCAGAGTATGTCTGCGCTGGGAAGAACTTCTGTGTTGAGATCTCCCTTCTGTGATTCTCTAGTTAAAGATCACATAATGACAACAAAGCGCTGGCACACAGGGGGGTGGGGGGGGGTGGGGTGTGTGGTGAGGGTGGTCTGATCTTTCCTTCCATCATCAATAAGGTGTAGAGATGTTCAAACATTGGAGGCTTCCACTCATCTTCTTTTCAAGTCACTTCCTTCTCTCCATCTCTCCCTGGCTGTCCCTGACATGAAATGATGGCATCTGTGTATGCACACGCTGCTGGGTGTTTGTGTGTGTGTGTGTGTGTGTGTGTGTGTGTGTGTGTGTGTGTGTGTGTGTGTGTGTGTGTGTGTGTGTGTGTGTGTGTGTGTGTGTGTGTGTGTGTGTGTGTGTGTGTGTATGTATGTCGGTATGTGCAGCTCAAGTAAATAGGTTCAAGCGTACATCAGTGAGACATCACAACCACATTTCATCTCAGCGAGTTTTCATATTTAAGTGCAAATACTGACACATGTACTTCACGGCTCCTCTAGACTTTCAAAGGGTGTTTGGGGGCGCATTAAAAATGCATGAGGAGCCAATAATTAGACAGAATATTTTCTCTCTGAGAAATGAAGAAATCAAAAAAGAGAAAGGAAGAGAAAAAAAACATGACTACATTTGATTTTTCCGTTGGCCTTAAAAGAGGCAGATGAAAGGTGAGGAGGCATAAGGCTGGAACACGTGCCCATTCCGAGGTCTTCTCCCTTTTGTTCATCAAGCCGCGCGCTAATTTGTCCCCTCTCCCGGCTATATTGTACACTTATTGTATATTCTTTTTTAGTTGGGGCCACTCATTTGAATTGCTAATTAAACTTATTTTAATATATTTATAAGATTCATCAAGGCAGCCTCGCATATCAAAGTGCACAAACTTGTATTGATGTTAAAAATCAAAGCGGTGATTACTTGCTAAGATTCATGGTTTTAGCTCTTAATTGCGCTGCTCTGTGTCCAAAAGGTTTTTTTTTCCCTCAAAAAAACTGTGGCTTGGATCGGCCTGGGAGCACTTCACTCAGGGACACCATGTGTGTGTGTGTGTGTGTTTGTGTGTTTGTGTGTGTGTGTGTGTGTGTGTGTGTGTGTGTGTGTGTGTGTGGGGGGGGGGGGGGGGGTAAATATAAAAAATATTGATTTAGTCCAAAGTCCCTGCGATCTCATTACTCTCCCCACACGAGCCACTGCTCAGGACGTATTTTGAAGATGCTTGTTAGTACAAGCATCAACTTGTTTAGAGAAAGTATCCGGCTTTCCCCATATTTATATTTCTCTCTCATGTTGGGAGATCTTTGTCGACGAGCTAGATGTCTCAGAGTCTCTCATAATGCTTGACTAACACGTAAACAAACAAACATACAAACAAAATGCTACCTCAAGCATCATTAAAGACCGCGCGGAACCAGCCTAGAGATGCGCTTAGGATGTATAGGTCCACCTTAAACAATGGAAGCTACACTATAGCGGACATGAAAGGCTGTGATTCATTAGCACTGCGTTATATTTTCATTTTTAAAACTCTAATTAGACCCCGCAAAACAATAACACGGCTGTGCTCTCATTTTCCAAAGTGGTGGAGAGGAGAAGAATAATGAAACAATGCATTCAGCATTTTGAATTCCTCCCGCAGCCCCTTTTGCAGCTGAACGTAGCACCATTAACTCCTCCTGCCACTTTCCAGGTCACTAATTTTTCAGCTATGAGTTCACTCCGTTCAGACCGATAGGCTGTCTTTTTAATGAGGTTATTTCTGGGTTATTACCTTGGTCCATGGTGCGCCACCTTAAGTGAGAGACCTAATTGATGTAAATCAAATATGGTTAAGCAGGGGGATCGACCTCAACCGGCATTCTCTCAAATTTTCAGCCCAACCATCGGATACTTGAAATACCTAATAAACGTGAGAAAGGTTTGAATTCAAAGCTTCAGACACAGGCACTGATATTTCTCTCTTTCTCTCTTTCAGATTTTTCTTTTTTTTTTTTTGCTTCTTCATTTTTTTTAGTCATTTCCAGCCCTGAATGGGAAAATGGGGGATATGCAGACAATCCCATTTGGGCAGCATCGGTGGCGTAAATGTGAGCGCATGCTCACAGATGCAGAAGATTGGGCACTGACAAGGAGAGGCGTTGGCATTTGACTTTTGCTGAATAAGCTCAAGGTGTGCATTCCAGCAGGTTAGAGAGGTTATAGAGGAGAGAGAAGAAAGGAGGGGGGATGAGAAAGAGAGAGAGAGGGAATAAAAGAAAGAGAGAGAGGGAGGGATTGCAGGGGGTAGTTTAGAGAGAGAGAGGGAGAGCGATGGATTGGAGAGGAGGAGAGGAGAGCTGCTTTAGTGGCCTGTGCTCGTTAAGCTGGCTCTTATTCAGCAGTGAAATGAGCCCTGCTCTGGAGGCAATGTGATGCGGCATGATAGGCCATCACAGCCAAGGTGGGCTGGACACTCATGCTCTCACTCAACCACACACACACACACACACACACACACACACACACACACACACACACACACACACACATATACACCAACATCCAGTCACCCATTCATACATTCACACACTGACCACTAACACACACACACAACCATTTCTTGCCTCCTCTCTCCGCCCCACTCCCTCCGGAGGCTGTGGCCAGCAGAGGGACACAGACATGGGGAGGGTCAGACGCTGGTCAGAGCAGTAAGGGACACGCACATGAGCAGAAGCCATCTCGCTAATGACCACATCTTTTATGGATGGAGACTATTTTGCAGAAAAAAATGCTAATTCAGTTCATATTCAATCATTCAATAAATCATTACAAAATAATGCAATTTTCTAAAAGTGAACCTGTTTTGCATGCTGGAAGTGGTATTTACAGGTTTGTGTGTGTGTGTGTGTGTGTGTGTGTGTGTGTGTGTGTGTGTGTGTGTGTGTGTGTGTGTGTGTGTGTGTGTGAGCGAGAGAAGAGAGAGGAAGAGAGAGAGAGAGAGGGAGAGAGAGAGGAACAGAGAGAGAGAGAGAGAGAGAGAGAGAGAGAGAGAGAGAGAGAGAGGTTGTTAGTTGCATTGGGTCAGTGGGGGGCCGCAGGGGGATATTCATCACAAGTAGCCGCAGCAGTCCTCAGCACTGTCTGTCTGTGCCACCAATCCCTGCAGCACTCATCGGTGCTTAGAGAAGAGCCAGCATTAACAACAGCACATCAAAGCTCTCTCTCTTCATCTTCCCTCTCTCTCACCCTCTCTCTCTTTCTCTCTCTTTTCATCTTCCCTCTCTCTCACCCTCTCACTCTCTCTCTCTCTTCATTTTCCCTCTCTCTCTCTTTCTCTCTCTCTCTCTCTTGTGGGGCAACACTGCTCCTCTGAGAGCACAGCTGTGATGTTGGAGTTCCGTTCTGTAAATCCCGCAGCTTTGTGTCACCTTCTCTTTGCGTCCTCTCTCCACCCCTCTCCTCTCCTCAACCCCCCCCCCCCCACCCCCCGCCCCCTCTTGGTGTTGGGCTCGGCCGCCCGGTTGGCACGCTGAGCCAGTGAGCTGTGTGTCGTCCTTGCCACCGCTAAGCCGGATCAAGTGTGTCGCGGCGTCTCCCCTCACTTCCGCTCTCCCTTGGTGGCGGCGTCACTGGGAGACAGGAGACATCATAGGGAGCAGAGCGCAGCACGGCACAGGCCCCCTTAAACCCACCCCAACCTCCCCCCTCCCCCCCCCCCGCCCCCCACCACCACACTAACCATCATTACCACCACCACCACCGCCACCGCCACCAGCATCATCATCAAAGGCTCTGGGCTGTCCGTCAGTCAGGTGGGTGCTTACGGGGCGGCGTGACGCGGAGCGGGCACGAGACTGACACTAAGCATAGGGCTCAATGGCCCTCCATCAGCCCTGGCAGGTGGCCATGACAGCAGGGGAGGGCTGCGCGTCCTTCACCCAGCAGGATTAGCCCAATGAACTGCCAGCGCCCGTGGCACTCGGCGCTGCCAACCAACACGCTGGCACGCCACGCCGCAGGACGACGGATGATGATGATGACGGGGAGGGCCCCACGCAGGACCCCCAAACATTTGCACCACTTAAAAGAGGAGCCACTTTATTCATGATTTTAGAGGGCATTTTTACTTAAACAACAAAACAAAAAAATCTAGACATATCTGGTAATGAAGCTGTACTGGGACATTCATTCTGATATACGTTAGTGTGCTATCTTGCCCTGTCCTGTCCTACTCCGTCATGTTGCACTGCATTGCATCACACCCATTACATATTGTAACATCGTACAGTATTGTATTTGTCTGTGCCATGACATAGTGTCACAGTTATCCAAGCATTACATTCACTCGAGGATTTATTTTGCCTTGCTTCAGAAAACAAAACAAAGATACCCTTTTAATATGATGCTGTTGGGCACACATGCACCCTGTTGCAGAAATCTGCAAGCCACCAAACTGATCATGCATCATGTATGATAATTTTCATTGATTTTGGATAATTTTCTTGTGAATAAACATTTAATTGGCACATAATCATAGGGACAAAGAGATCCAATTGCCCTTTAGTTTTTAGGACTGTAATAGATGTGGTACTATATGTGTTTTTTAGGACTGTAGATGTGGTACTATACTGTATGTGTACCCTATGAGTTTGTTTGAGTATGTTAGTGTCTTTGGACAAGCACTGGACACTAGGCTCTTGTCAGTCATTATTTTAAATAATTAGATGCATTTGAATACCTTGCTGTCTGAATTTTCTTCTCTGGTATAAGTGTGTATTTCAGTTCACTGGATCTTAAAATTCTCCCTCATCCTTGTCTTAGGATGAAGATAATATATACAGCTAAGTAAGTAAGTATATACTTTTTTGATCCCGTGAGGGAAATTTGGTCTCTGCATTTAACCCAATCGGTGAATTAGTGAAACACAAACAGCACACAGTGAACACACAGTGAGGTGAAGCACACACTAATCCCGGCGCAGTGAGCTGCCTGCTACAACGGCGGCGCTCGGGGAGCAGTGAGGGTTTAGGTGCCTTGCTCAAGGGCACTTCAGCCGCGGCCCACTGGTCGGGGCTCGAACCGGCAACCCTCCGGTTACAAGTCCAAAGTGCTAACCAGTGGGCCACGGCTGCCCCCCATGTAGCCATATCTTTAGAAACACACACACACACACACACACACACACACACACACACACACACACACACACACACACACACACACACACACACACACACACACACACACACACACACACACACACACACACACACACACACACACACACACACACACACACACACACACACACACACACACACACAAAAGATAGAGAGTGTGAAAGAGAGATATGAGGGGAGAGAAAGAGAGAGAGAGAGAGAGAGAGAGAGAGAGGGAACACTTTTGTGTGCATCATACATGCCAGGTGTTTGGGCTGTGCACTCTTATCTGTCTGGTGGCGCTTTACTGATAGCAATCCTCCTAACGAAGGAGCCAAGCATTATCCCACTGCTTCTCTGCTCCCTGCTTTAATTGAGTTGTTATAATTAGGCATTAACTGGTGTCAGTTTCTACGGCCACTAACAGCCCCACTCTGTTCTGCTTGTCTGCATTATCACAGTTTGGGGGGCTGGAGAAGCTTCTGGCTGGGGAGGGGGGCGTGGGTGGGGGGCTGGGTTGTGGTGCTGCTGCTGCTGGTGGTGGTGGTGGTGAAAGTAAATTATAATGAAGGTCTATATAGTCCAATTACAGATAAAAGCAGCCAAGTGCAGTGCCGTAATGAGGTGCCACTACCTCTCTCTCCTCAGCACCCCTCACCCCTCCAGAATGGCATGTCCATGGGAATACCTAATCGCCAGTTTTATTACTTTTAACCCCTATTGGATGTGGGTTTTAACCCAGGCACTTTCAATCAGGGGTGCGGCGCGGGCGAATGCTGCCGAGCTGCAAACAATTATGCCGCATGTCCTGCGCGCTCTAAACAAAGTTTGCCTGGCGATAGGAGGAGGAGGAGGAGGAGGAGGAGAGGAGCGAAGAGAGGATGAAGAGGGTGCGAGGGCTGGAGGAGGCGGAGGAGGCGGAGGAGGAGGAGGCAGTGGTCCACGGCTGGAGTGAAAGCTTCGGGTGGAGGAGGCAGAGGAGGAAGCACATCCTCATGTTCCCACTTTAATGGGTCAGTATTTAATTATTTGGAATGGCGTAGCTGTCTCGTGTAGCTGGGGATGTAGTTCCTTGCTGGAGCACTTACAAGGCAGACGGATAATTAAACTGTAAGATCATCCTCTAGCCCTCTATACCTCCCTCTCGCTCTCTCTCCCTCCCTCTCTCTCTCCCGCTCTTTCACTAGCTCTCTCTGTCCCTTTCTCCAGCTCTGTCAGGTGAGGCGCCACGCATCGAGAAGCAAGAAGAAGAGCAGGGAAGAGGAGAGAACGAGCGAGCGAGATAGAGGAAGAGAGAGATGGAGAGAACAAATTAGGGATGGTGGGACAGGATGGGGGCTGTTGAATCTATCCAGTGTTCCTCCAAAGTCTGCTCTGAACACTGGTAGTGTGCACCCCCGGGACTCTGGGCTGCATAAATGTGGCATATTTTCACACATGAGGATCGGCTCTTCGACTAGTGGGGAAGTTAAGGCAGGAAAATATATATCTTTTTCCAATTTAAATGTCAAGCACTTGAAGGAGGTTCTCGGTGACTCGGGATGTAAGAGAAATAATATAAAAAAAGGGTATGAAACGATCAAATTGCCTCTGGGGGAGGCTGCTCTAATGTTCCATTTCAAAGGTGTTTTCATATCAGTTCAAATACAGTGTGTTACAACAGAGAGTGTTGACCTGCACCATGCTGCTGTGATCATAACAGGATTTCTGAACACAAAATGCCTGAGTAAGGCATGACCATTCAGACACTTTCATATTCATACAAGATGATTGAATCGTTTTAAATTACTGAGCTTTTGGAAATGTGTCATTATTTGGGAAATTTATCACAATTCCTCACTAATCCTTTTACCTATTGTTGTCACTTGAATGAAATGAAAACAATTTAATATTAAAAGGCGCCAAAATTGCAGCACGCTAAAACAAGATGTTGTCAATCGAAAAGCAGTCAAAATAGATGTGATGTAGAAGGACGGCTTTATCCAGGCCACTTGTGTTTGCGACCCACAATGATAGGATCATCAACAATACAAACGCACACTCGAGCACCTTGGATTGCTGTTCGATAAAGTCCTTCCACGGGTGCCCTCTCCCATCGCTGCTTGTTTAGAGAGGGCCGGCTGGAGGGGCCGAGCTGCCCGCGCATTGTTTTCCAGAGTTGGGTGGCGACAGGCGATGGATTAAACGATGAATGAGTGATTTATTAGCTGCCGCTGTCACGCTGGTTAGATGGATTACTACAAGCGACCTCCGACCCCACTTACCAGAGTCCTCCCTGCTGCTGTGGAGGATGGAGGTGTGTGTGTGTGTGTGTGTGTGTGTGTGTGTGTGTGTGTGTGTGTGTGTGTGTGTAGGGGAGTGTCTGTTGGTCCACTGGCCAGCTGTAATCTGGTGACAGGATAGGACTGCTTGATCAATGGGCTAATGAACAGGCCGTTTCATTGGCCCAATGAACTGACTCTGTGCTCATAGACTGGTGCAGCAAGGGCTGGGAACGTACACCGGCCTGCACACCTTTGCAAAATAAAGCAATTAACAGCCACAGATTACACGTAGAAGTGCTAATATTATTGGTTTTAACAGTCAAGGGTTGACTGCACAAAGCTTTTCCAATCTGATCTTTCAGATAGGAGAGAAATGCCCAGTTTATATTTTTTTCTGGCCTATTCTTTTTTTATTTGCAGTATTCTGCATATGACAGTGCATTTGATTAAATGTGAATGCATAGATTTATAGATCTGTTGAAATGTTATAGGAATAAGATACCATACTAGATTTTTATTATGGAAGTGATATTTTGAAGGTATTTTAAAGAACGTAGATATGACCACAA
>NW_027468630.1:32116497-32126497 GCF_046254945.1 Alosa pseudoharengus | reverse complement strand
CAATATCCTCACATCATATTTTTTTTTGTATGTGTGTGTTCCCATGTCTCACTTCAAACATGTGCGGCCGTCCACTCAACACACTGGGCCATCCTCTACCTCTCACAGTCCACAACAGAGAGAGAGAGGGGGGGGGTGGGGTGGGGGAGTGGACAGTAAGGAACATGAACTTTCTTGGACTAAATCAACTGTTCCACACTTCAGCCCTGTGCACAGCCCCCCTGCCTGCACCCCCAGCAGTGGATGAAAGAGAGGAGAGGAGCGCAGGGTGGAACTGCAGGGTATCTGAGAATCGGTAGTCACTTCATTTGGAGGGCAGAGAAGGGAAGAATGCGTTGATGTCAGCCGCCTGATAAAGTTTATGTCTTCCTGCCATTTTGGAAAAGTAAACACGCTCGCGGCCTACATGACATCACTAAGTAGGTTAAGTGTAGTGCCGAGCCGTCATCGATCATTACGGAATGTAACATATTTCGCGGCGCTCTCGCGCAGAGGTAAAAGTTTTCCACTGTACCGAGATGACATTTAATTTTTCATATCTCCTCCGTAGTCCTGGAATGAATTTTGGCAGACCTGATGCAATTTAGCAGCTTGGCAGTTTCAAATTGGGCAATGAATCACATGGATTCAATGGGCGCAAGTGGCTGCATAATATTTTCTCGGTGTCAGGAGAAAGAGAGAGGTGCAGAGTCTTTGGACAGAGGACCCCTGCCTCCCATCTCTCTCTCCCTCTCTCATTTTTCTCTTTCGCTCTGTCTCTCTCTCCCTCACACTCTCACTCTTCCTCCTCTGTTCTGTCTAGGGAATCTCATAACATGTTCTTCTTCTGGTATTCTCTTGTGTGAGGCAACAGCTGGATATCTACATTCGGAGCTCTATACCCGCATATGTAAACGGCGAGGAACAGCTAAATAGATGGGATTCAACAATACTATTTCTATGTTGAGCTGCCAGTCAACAGCAACAGTATGGTGCTCTAATTTAGATAAATTAGTAATTGAAATAGAAAGACAGCATACAGGTTGATAAACAATACAATCACCATGACAATAAATTACTATAGGACAATAACTTGGAGAAATCAGGATCTACAAAAGAATGTGTGGTGGACTCTGAATGCCTGATGCACTCTGGTGTACTCCCAACATTTATTTTTATTCTGTTGTGCATGCATACCTGTACTCTCTTGACCTATAGTAGGCAAACACAAATCCCTCGCCATCTCAAACCAATGCATTCCCACACATTGCCACACACAGACCCACACGTGAGCACATGCACACGCATACACACGCACACACACACACACACACACACACACACACACATATACACACATACACACACACACACACACACACACACACACACATACACACACACACACACACACACACACACATATACACACATACACACACATACATACACATTCACAAACATGCACACGTGTTCACACAGACACACACCCACCCACAACCCTCCTCCCAGCCCATAAGAGATGCTATATGTGCTTTTTAAAAGGTGAGGAGGTCCGGAGGGCCTCTCTGTATCTGATTTTTGACAAAGAGCACTGAGGCTAGAAATCAATACCGCCGGCTCGGGTGAGAGGAGTCATCGCGAGGTGCCACTGAGCGCGCCCAGAAGCTCCGCAGCCTCCCTCTCCAGTCCAGATGAACCCAAACAAGCAAAGAATGGACTGACAACGCTTTTGACACGAGCCGTTTATTAGCCCGCCGAGGCGGCCAGCGACTAAGGAGAAGAAACTCCGGCTGACTGGCTGGTTTGTGTTTGGCTGGCCGTGTCCGAGCGATGACCAGACGGTGCACCAGGCAACGTGCGCATCGCGTGGGGGACGCCTCTCGATGCTCCATTTGTCAGGGTCACCGTCAGGAAAATTAGTGTTTATTCTTGTAGAAAAAAGACGATGATGAATTAGTTTATTTATATGCTAAAAGATTTTGGCACTTCTCTCTCTCTCTCTCTTTCTCTCTTGCTCGCTCACCTTCTCTCTCCCTCTCCACCCCTCTCTACCATTTACCTGTGAAAATGATCATTTCACCCTTGTGTGGCTTTGAGCAGTTAGCGGCTGCAAACAGGCATGTAAACAGGGCAGGCATCACCATGTATGTGTTATTAGCTGTGGCCAGAACGTGGCACAGGTGTAGCCATTAACCTTAAGGTAATGCATACTAGCAAAGCCATTAAGTCACTATCATTTTATTCTGTCTTTCCACTCTTTCCTTCCCACTGGAGATTCATATTAGAGAGGGTATTGTATGAATCTATTTATATTATTAAGCTATGTGTTGAATATTTATATATTTATCAAATGTAGCATGTATATATACACGTGTACAGTAGGGTTGGGTATCGTTTGGGTTTTATCCGATACCGGTGCTAAATCGATACTTTTAAAACGGTGCCGGTGCCTGAACCGGTACTTTGTTTTTAAAATGTTTTAAATTAAAATGGTCTAAAGCATAAATTGCTTTTTTTTTATTGATAAGACAAATTTGAACATGAAATTGAACTGTTATATTCAATTTACTATCAATATCTCATTGCTCCTACGAATAATACATTTAAACGTTAAAACAGCTTGCCATGCATGCACACACAATGGTGAGCTCTGCTTTCAAGTTTACCCAGTGTAGGCGGTTTGCCATAATGTATGTTAAAACCGCTTGCCATAAAACTGCCAGGTCATGGACAACGGCATTTGCAAGCAAGCTAATCTAACAGGGACTCTATTTTCCAGTTAATTCAGTGTGTTCCTAAATGCTTCAAGAAATTAACCCATAACACGCGGTAGTTTTGAACATGTTAGGCTACATGTCGGTGTTGAAGTGTTTAGATTCCCAGCGCTAGCCTATAGTAGGCATTTTAACAGCAACTATGGCTAGCGCTAACACCAGTCAGCTGAGTTTAATTAGCGATAACGTAGCCTACGGAGATGGTTTCGTAGCTTCTTTGACAGCTCAGTGACATCAGGTATGTAACCTACATATTTATGTTTTTGCCAGCTAACTTTTAACATGATCTTCATATTCATTGTGATGCTATATGGGCCTCATGCACATGAAAGATTAATATCATGCCATTATGTTGTTTAACACCGTGAAATAAAGTTTTCACCTTACAACTTTGCTGATAACATTTCAAATAAATGTCAGTTAGCGCATTAGCAAGGATATTGTGTAATGTATAGGCTAGCCTACTGTTGATGTTGTTTCATAGCCTTTTGTTTGTGTGTAGTTAGGCCCACTGCTAGATTTTGACAGGAGCTCGCGATATCGCTTTAAAGTGTGCTACTTGGGCTCATGCAAGCTGTCAAACACTGTCCAGTCGCCTATGTGGTGCACCCCTCTGGTTTATACATCCAGTGTTTATCATATGTCAGCTAACTGTATCTGGATGTGTTGCTATCAGAGCAAGACGTTAGAGATGGCGCATGACATGCAGTGATGCCTTGTATAAAAATAAAATAAAAAAAAAGCTATTTAAGCACCGAAATGAGGCACCGAAATCCACGTTGTTATTCGATGCAGTTACTACCGTTTGTGTCGGCACCGGTGCCATATTAGAACCGTGTTTCGGTGCCCAACCCTAGTGTACAGTATATGATGGCTATTTATATTTATCAAATGTAGCATGTGTATACTGTATATATATATATATATATATATATATATATATATATATATATATATATATATATATATATATATATACTGTAAGTGTATATGATTATGGCTATTTGTCTATTTATCCCCAGAGACAAACAACACTATTTTCTGATTGGCTGACAGGGGGCTTCTCATTCTGCATATCGCCTAAGAAGTTGATCTGATAAAATAATCAATCAATGCACTTTAGTAAATCAATGCACTTTAGTAAACGATGGTTGAACTCGCAAGCAACAGGGGAATCATCTGTAACCAAGCTAACTACCCACCATTATCAAATATCCGTAACCAAAGAAAGTAGTACAACAAACTGAACAGGTTGAAAATGAAGAAATAAGTGCTCGATTGAAACCAAACCTTTAGGTTACTCATATTTTACCAAGTACAGGAACTTTTATGTTCAGGTACCAACAAAGATTTATTTGTATGCATTATTTTTTATCATTTATTAAAGGAGAATTCCGGTGTGATTTTGACCTAAAGTGTTTTGAAACATGATACCGAGTGTGAACGTATGTCTCATAGCCCATCTCGGCTTGTCCCCTGCACTCTGAAATCTGGAGGTCAATGGTGGTGCCTCGGCATTGGCATAGCCATGCAAATAATGGTTTTACACCATTTACGAGGCTCAATGTATCTCCACACTTCATTGGTAGACTTCCGAGGGCCCTGACATTTAAAACGAGACATTGAGAACTTTGAAAAAGCACTCGTAGTTTACTTACAAGACGATTTATACAGACAGTATCTTCACAAAGTTTAGCGTTTGCAGCCATCTTGAATTTAGTCACGATAAGACGAGCGACGAGTAAGAATGAACAGGTATGATAAGGGATCAGATTCCAAAAATAATTCTGTGGAAATGCATGGATTACAGTTTCTTCCAGTAGCAGCAACTGGAATCCATGCATTTCCATGGAATTATTTTGTAGGGCTATGAGACACCTAGTTAAACACAAAAAAGTAAAAATGAGTGTGGATCATTATGACACCCTCTGTATGCACGCCAAGTTTTGTGGAATTCCGTTCATGGGGGGCCACACAATAAATTAATTTATGTTACTATACACCAACTGGCCTGAAGGTGGCCGGAGACAGTTTTCTGTGAATATCTCGAGAACCGTAGGGCCTAGGAGGTCCACCTTTTGTATGTATGTTGGTCTTAAGGGGGCATGTCAACCCATCCCATTACCACTTATTTCATGTATAGCGCCACCTAGTTAAAAATTAAAAAGCAAAAAATCAGGTGTTTTCATCACAATATCTCTGGCTGACAAGGTCAAAACTGCACGAAAATAAAAGCGTAGGATCATTATGACACCCTCCGAATGCATGCCAAGTTTTGTGTATTTTCGTTCATGGGGGGCCTTACAATAAAATCATTTATGTGTACATTTAGTGACGTACACCAACAGGGATTCCCGGGACACTGAAAGACCGGGGAACACAAAACTTGGTGGGCATGTAACCCCACATGGATAGCATGGAACCGTCGTTTTTCGTTTTGATCTGTAGCCCCTCCGCTGGACTGGACCCCCCGAAAGGAGGGTAGGGCAGACACAGTTCTCTTGAGAACTGTAGGGCCTAGCATGACCATTTTTTTCCGTATGTTTGCATCCAGGGGTCATGTTAACCCATTTCATGTGCACACATGTGCACAAACAGATACACACACACACACATACATTCACAGTAATCATACGTATGACACATACTCACACAGTAGACATATGTACGCTAGGATGGAGATGGAGGTGGGGTTGTATAAAATGAATTTTACATGTGAAATCTATGCACTAATCATGTTTTGGTACTTGTTGTCTAGCAGATACCAGTGAGAATTGAGTGTGGATAATGCAATTTAGTGAGACAGTTAGAATCATATAGGCCTTTCAGCGTGATTTATTTTTGTGGAAAAAATGTGCTGGACTGGGTGGCGGTCAAATTTTGTACCGCTCTGCGGTACATCTAGTTTACATATCAAGTACACTCTAATTCAAGTGTGCTAGGGAGGAAGTATGAAGCCTTGTCCTTACGACAGCATAAAAGAATGCTGGGGCTGTAGCCTAAGACAGCGCACTCACAAAATGAAGAGCCAGTGATTTCTGACAATCAGTCCATTTCTCCAGGATGCGCTCGCCCTTCTCTCAGACTGCCTTGGATAAGTCATTATTATTAAACATAATAATGGCTTTTAAGCAGTCACACAGCGCTTTGATGCGGTGAATAATTTAGCCCCGCTCTCGTTACGCCAGGCCCGGTGCGTCGGCGTGTGTTTGCGACGAGGTGGCTGGTCAGGTGGGCCCCACCTGAGGTTGGCAGCGGCCACTGCTGCGCCGCGCTGCATTTGCCTGAATTATTTATTTCATTTCATTCCCGCTCCTCCATCACGCTTATTTCAAGCGGCGTTAATTACGGTCGCGCAAGCTGTTAAGCTGTCGTCTGCCGATTAACAAAGTCAAGCACAACCCCAACGCTGCCACCAACAACTCGGCAAATGGGAGACAGGAGAGGATGGGGAGGGTATGTGTGAGTATGTGTATGTGTATGTGTATGTGTGCTTGTGTGTGTGTGTGTGTGTGTGTGTGTGTGTGTGTTTGCGTGTGTGTGTGTGTGTGTGTGTGTGTGTGTATGTATGTGTGTGTGTGTGTGTGTGTGTGTGTATGTGTGTGAATGTGTATGAAAGAGTGTGTGTGTTAGGGACTGAGTAATTGTGTGCACTCTAATGCAGAGGGGGGATGGTGGAGGTAAGACAAAGATCAGTTGTATGACATCTATTGTTAACTCAAATGGAGAGCTAGGGGAAAAAAAAGAACAAAAAAACGTATGCAAGTTTAGAAAAAAAAATAAAAGCGAAGCACTTGCAGACAATACGAACACGCTTCATTTGTGAAACGTCCCTCCTAATTAGAAGCGCAGTTGCGTGCCACCGTCGAGCATTAAAAGTTAAAGTGGCCCGCTCGTCGCCTTGTCGTAATGCGACAGGAGTCTACAGCTTCCAGCACTTTCCACCGAGGCTGTCAGCCCCAACAGGGTGAATGTGGTTTGATGTCGTCTGCATTCGGTGTGACGCTGTGCTTATAAACAGCACAACATGTTGAAATAAATAACACTGTCGGAGTCGGAGCGAGAGCAAAACAGCGATCTCACTCAGTCATTAATTAAAAGCTGGAGGATCACCATGGCTGCTTTCATATGCACAAGATCCAAGGTAGACAAAGTGGCAGTACTAATGCCATGCACAAGTATTTAGCTGTTGAGTATGCTAAACAACACACTGAACAAAGAATATGCAGAACAAGTCTGCAAACAATTCCAACTTACTCTAAGGTGTTCAAAGTCATTTCAATATCGCCCCCAATTTTCTTTCTTTTTCTTTCTTTCTTTCATTCATTCTTTATTTTCTTGCCATTCCATCTCTCTCACAAAAAAACAGTTTTCATGTGTACTGTAGATGACATATTGACTTCATTGTCCTCTAACCGTAAAGACTGATATAACCCAGATAATGGTCAAGAAGGATACTCAGAAGAGTCTGATACAGTGCCAGAGGCAGAGACCAACATTGGGTAACATTTAAATTGGATATATTTAGCACTTCTGTTAGCCATTGTCCATTACCTACCATTGCAAGTACCATGGAGTTTTAGAGTTTACACTGTTCTATCTCTGTGTAAAGCTGTGTGTGTGTGTGCGTATATGTGTGTTTGTGAGTCTGAGGGTAAGGTTAGGCGCTGTGTAAAGCTGTGTGTGTGCGTATATGTGTGTTTGTGAGTCTGAGGGTAAGGTTAGGCTAGATCAAGTCATCATTGAGCTGATTTATGAGATGACATCGCAGCCCAGCCCTCACTTGCACTCTCTCCGAATGCCAATCACGGCCGGGGCCTGGCGTCGGGGGCCACTCTGTCGTGGTGCATCGGGGCCGACGGCTCCGCATCCCAGTGCCGCGACTCCTCTGATGCGCGGAGGACTTCCTCCTGCCACTTTGTAAAATCACATTAGGCTAATGAGAATCCGACTGGAAGCCTAGTGACAAAAAGTGGCAATGGATGGGCTACATGTCACAAGAGCTTACTTTTTTTTTTTCACTGTGTTTTCTTTTTTAGCCTTTTTGCCTTTTTTGTTGGGGGTGGGGGTGAATAGGGGCATATGGGGTGATGAGTGGAGGGAGAAAGAAAGAGAGAGAGAGAGAGAGAGAGAGAGAGAGAGAGAGACGGAGAGAGAGAGAGTTTCTGGGCTTGGCGGCGGCGGTGGTGGTGCCGGCGGATGGAGTCATGGTTTTGGCGCTGCAGGCGCGTGGCCAGCGAGGAAGCCCAGCTGTCTGGGCTCATGTGTCACTCGGCTCATCGTGCCTGCCTGCATTCAAACACAGAGCACAGGAAGACAGGATGAGAGAGGGAGAGAGAGAGAGGAGAGGGAAAAGGACAGAACTGTGGCAAATGAGACACTTTTATCTGTGTCTTCCTGCTTCTCCCTCTGTCTGTCTCACTTCCTGTCTCCCTTGTATTCATTCATATGCCCTTTATTGAGAGGTCCATTTGGACTCATGGGAAGGGATTTGGGTATTGCTGGGTTAGTATTCTGCCTTTTGCCAGACTGGTCATGTATTGTGTCACTGACATTTACTGGCCAAGCTGACATGTAATAGTGGATGACCAGATCTATGAGCTCAGTAGCCCAATTCTCCTACTTTTGTGTCAAAGCCACATTAAAGAAAACATGTTAAGTTTCATCCACTTCCTATCTGCTTGTCTCTGTGTCTCTCCTTCCTTTCACAGACACACACATACACACCCAGACACAGAGAAAAAGAGAGAGAGAGAGAGAGCAACAGAGAAGTGAAACAGCCAGCCAGAGAGTTAGAGATAAAGAGAGAAAAACAGAGTGAGTGAGTGAGACACACACCCAGACGGAGAGAGGGAGTCCCAATAAAAAGGCTGGAGGTTTGGAAGGTGAAAGTTTATGTGGCACATCGGCCTGATTAAAAGAGCACAGATCTAAATGTAATGGGCTCCCTTTACTTCATTTTGCTTGAGATTTACGAGGGCTACTGGGAATGACTGGCAGCAGTTTAAAACGGTCAAACAGTGAAGGATAGAGTCACTCCCCTCCATCTGGACAGCTCACTCTATTCCCTCTGCCTCCAAGTTTGACTGTGTTTTTTGTTTATGAGCCTTATGTGTGTGAGTGGGTAAATGTGTGTGTGAGTGTGACTGTGTGCATTTGTGTGTGCGTGTGTTGAGGCACCTATTTTTTGCATGTGTGCATATGGTGTACTGTACATGAACGCTAACAAGTCTAAGTAAAAGGATGCATGTGAGGAGATCTACAGGCACATGTTTATGTGTGTGCATGTGGCTGGCATTATGGGACAAGGATGTGTGTATACAACTGTTTGTGTGTGCTTATGTGCGTTTGGCTCTGAGTGTGTCTGTGTGTGTGTGTGTGTGTGTGTGTGTGTGTGTGTGTGTGTGTGCTCGTGCTCTCACACTCATGCGTCTGATGGCCTCTTTGCAGGCGTCTTCGTCAGAAATGATATCAGCCTCACAAATGTGATATGAAGCCTGTACACACTTGAGGCTGATTCGTTTTGCCACCCAACAGTGTGGGGACCACATCCTCAAAGGCACACACACACTTACTCACAAACACACACACACACACACACACACACACACACACACAGCACACACATCTATGCACTTGTCACGGAGAAAGGGACAATTTTGTGTGTTTGCATATGTGTGCAATACATATGTGTGTGTGTGTGTGTGTTTGTGTGTGTGGGTGTGTGTGTATGTGTGAGAGAGTGTGTGTTTGTGTGTGGGTGTGTGTGGGTGCTTGTGTCTGTGTGCTGGATGAGAGGGCTGCTTACAGCATTATCACATCATTCCGGTAATACGCTCTAATCTCCTAAACAAGCCAGTGGAGAGTGGACAGCCATTACTAAACTCAAGGGCCACACTCTGTCAGTCAATTATTCATCAATACCTCCTAACTCTTATTAAACCTTTCATGTCATTTGTGGCAACATTTAAATGTACAGGCTTATGTATTATACATCACATGCATATACATTCCGCACATAATTTATTATGTTTATGCTACTCAGAATATATTATTTATAAAGAAGAACCAATGATTGGAGTTACTGTGTCAAATTAACATCAAATCCAAAGCACTAAGAAGTGGCCAGTAAGGTCACAATATTAATGTGCAGAGGGGACCAGGGCAAGAGAAGTGTGTGGTGTGTGTGAGGGAGTGTGTGTGTGTGTGTGTGAGAGAGAGCGAGAAAAAGAGAGAGAGAGGAC
>NW_027468630.1:32058997-32113997 GCF_046254945.1 Alosa pseudoharengus | reverse complement strand
GGTTTGAGTTCAAATGTTAAATGTGACCATGAAAAGCTGGTGGAGTTTAAGGTGAGAAGGCTTAGCTACAAATGTTCAATGCTAACCTACCAATACACAGACTTCCCAACTGAAATAGTCTTTCCCCCACCTGAATATGTCCTGTGCATTCTCTTGTGCTATTTGGAAATACCACGGGGAATTCTTGCGTGTCTTGATTAGCTGGTGTCTGAGACCCTTGTCTTGAGCAAGTATCAAGATCAAAGAGCAAAACATATATAAAAATTAAGAAGTAGCCTACTTATTTACAACACCTTTGTTTTTTATCCTGGCCAGTTCTATTGTGTGGTTAGCATGATCTTCTCTGTTATGGTTACTATAGCCATTAGCGTGTCCCTCTGCAGTGATATGACCCTCACCTGTGCTTTCACTGTGTGCTCGCCTCCATTTATTCCCAAACAGCTTTTTTTCATTCTCAGCATGGCAGCGCGAAGAAAGACCTTGAGAGAGATCTCTGCTCTGCCTAAACGATGGAAACAGAAATATAAGGGAGCAGAAGAGCAGAAAAGTCTCTCTTCTCTCTCTCTCTCTCTCTCTCTGTCGCTGCAAAGAGTCTGCCTCTTCTGGTGATGCTTTTGCTACAATACACTCATAATGCCTGCGGCTATTGTCACACTTGTTTTCCCCTCATAGCGAGAGGAATTAGGGAACTTTCTGTTACGGTAATTGATCCTTCTTTTTTATAAGTCTTTCTCCCCTACCCACCTCCTTTTGCATGAAACGGAATAGCATGGAACATCTCTGTCTGGGTTTGCAATGTGGGTGAAAGGTATTGGCAAATCAGCTGAGCAGCTTTTTAGGAAGGCAAATAAAAGATAGAAACAGAGAGAGGGAGAGAGAGAGAGAGAAGAGAGAGAACCCCTTAAATTATTCCCTAGGTGATTGCGGTTGAATGTAAAATAAAGAGAAGAGGTTGCAAAGAGGGGGAAGAAAGGGAGAGACGGAGACAAGCTGCACAAAGCATGTTAGATGTCAGACTGAGAGGTATTTCAAAGGGAAGAATTGACAATTAAAAAGTGTCAGACTGATATTTTAAATTGCCCTCATATCTCTGGGATTACTGCCTCTTCTGATTGGCTTTCTAGTGTGGCTTTGAAGCTGGAGAACTCATTATTGTCTGGAGAGATTCCTCTAAATGTTCTTTATTTTTTGCCGACGCTCTCCCATACCTCCACCTGAGCTGGTTAAAAGACAGCCGCAGTCTTTATTATAAATGATGGGCTGCCGGCGAGCCAGGAGGAGCCAGACGCGGCCTGCCAGCCAGACGCGAGTTGTCCCTTCCCTGATGAACTCGGTAAATATACTCAATGATAGGTGCAGCATTAGCTTTCAACTGGAAAATTCAGCCCCAGAAATCTGCCTCACTCCTTCCTTCTGCGGCAGGCCATCACTTGCGACATCTTGTCTCATTAGGGAGATGGTGAAACTTGCAGTCGGGATAGAGTGAGAGAGAGAGAGAGACAGAAAGAGAGAGAGAGAGCGTGTGAGAGGGAGAGAGAGAATAAAAGGGGTTGGTAAATGCCACCACACTCATAGTGATTTGACTGGCTTGATATTTTTCGCATCCATTTATGACTTCCCATCCATTCCTGCCAGTATAACCATCTGTAAGTGTGTGTGTGTGTATATGTGTGTGTGTGTGTGTGTGTGTGTGAGAGAGAGAGAGAAAGAGAGAGAGAGAAAGTGTGTGTGTGTGTGTGTGTGTGGTTTGTCTGAGAGTTTCTGCTGTTTCCTCTTCCCCTCCTCCTCCCCCTGTCCCTCATTTCCTTTCCTCCGCTGGCGTTTGGAGAGTGTCAGTTTATCAGTGTATCTCTCACGTCCCTTAATTCAAAGGGCACGGCGCATTGTAACCCAGCGGGCCCCACTGTCAGCGAGACAGACACATGTTGGAGAGGGGACAAGAGCTGTTTGTCCTGGGGACCTGTCCTTCTCGTCCGCCACCAGAGGAGGAGGAGGAGGAGGAGGAGGAGGACATGGCAGGGGGAAAAAGGAGAGGAGGGAAAAAAGAAGTGAGAGTGGAGAGCTCGTCTTATCAGTGGAACCTTGGCTGGTGAATTAGCAGACCCTTGAGGGATAAAGCCTGAACCTATCAGAGAAAGAGAGAGAGAGGGAGAGAGAGAGAGAGAGAGCGAGAGAGAGAGGGTGTGGAGGGGCCTGCTTGTGACAGCTGGCTGCCTGGGGTCTTGTCGGCTGTCAGTCACTCTACGGCAGGACCTGTGGCAGTCTTTATTTATGCCTGAACACCGTAACTGTCCAGCGGGCTTTCAGCAGAGGAGAGCTGTCTGAACGGGGTTGGATTACTGTGGCTGAGAATATTTATCTGGGAAGGAGAGGCGAGACAAGGGATGAAGGCCTGGCAAGAGAGAGAGAGAGAGAGAGAGAGAGAGAGAGAGAGAGAGAGAGAGAGAGAGGTCTGGCTGGAAAATGATAACACAGGGGAAAAAAAGAATAGAAAATATCCATTCTCAGGCATGATAAGAATCTCACCCCCTTGCTACCACTATGCAGCACACATTTTGTATCCATCTCCAGTCAGTGTATATGACCGCTCCATTAGCCCAGTCTCAGGAGGCCAGTTTACACAGGTGAGCCTGGGCTGCCACTGCCAATTGAAAAGGCCCTATGCATGCATCCGCACCCCCCACCCACCCTCCAAATGTTTCCCTCTCGTTCTCATCACACGACGGGGATTTCGCGTCCGCCCCACTGTTGGCTTTCACCTGACGCTCCCCAAATCGGATTGGATTTCCCATCTCAGACGCGAGCGGACTGGCGTCAGCTTCGATTGCGCTCGACGTGGATGAATTCTTCAGCGGCGATGGGAACTGTCGGAGCCTGTGACGCGCGCCCATCACCTCGTCTGTCACCTGATCTAATGCCCGATGATATTGAACAACGCGGGCTTGGCACTGAGACGTTAGTGGAAGGGTTGCAGGCCTGACAGCAGCCAGTTTATTGCTTTAATCCCCAGGTCTTTTAACCCTGTTTGACGCAAATTGAGGTTGGCTTTTGTGGAGAAGAGGGAAAAAACACCCATGCAGGCTCCCCATCTCCCTCCCACTTTACCTAAAACTGCTTTTAACAATTTATGCCAGCGCCTCAGCCCCTCATTTTTAATGACAGCCGAGATGTAGAGAGAGTGAGAGAGAGTGAGGGAGACAGACAAAGAGAGAGAGGGGGAGAGGGTAAGAGAGAAAAGGAGAGAAGCCTATTAAAACACGTGGTGGAAATGATGCCTAGCATGCTGAGGCCGGCCTTGTCTTTCAGTATTAGGCAGCCGCATTGTTAACCAAAAGCAGATCAAGAACATTGTCAAACAACAAATATGAGACGCAAGGTGATAAAGGGGAAAACCACATGATAAGCTGGTAATTGCAAAAACAAGGACCGCACTGGAAATCAAATTACGGAGCATTATAGTAGCTGTCGATTGTGATATCAATAGTCTCCATTCCTATTTGGTGGGAAAGGAATAGTGCACAGTGCGTTTAATTAATTACATTGAACCTTCATTATTTTTAAGACAGCCTTTGTTAAAACTGTAGGGATTAAGATAAATTGTGTTTACCAGCCACAGGAGGGGCGTAAAATGTGCTTATGAACTGTTAATCTGACATGATGGTGTATTGGTAAAGATGGGTATTGTTTTTAAAAGAGGTTTGTAAACACGACTTTGGGAGTCTAAGAGAAAGAAGCATCCTCAACTGGAGTGTCTTTTCAGCAAATGCGGATGACCAACATAATCCATGTTCTGCTAATCATCTGTGGATTGTGAGATTATTTAATGGGGTAGATTGCCAAGTAATTTGGTTTTAAACAAAGCCTTGTGGCTTGATAATTAAAGTGGGCAAGGTGATTTGCTCCAGGGGGTCCAGCAGTCCTCAGCAGTGCATACAATTCTTATATCATAAGAGACCAATGCCTTGAAATCTACCCTTGCCTGATCAACATTTATATTACTTGTTCGCTCACATGAATTCTCATAAATTCACATGTCACAACAGCCAAACCATCAGGCACACTTCAGGGATACACGCAGGGAATGGATTTAAGCCAATGAGAGTCTTAACATGGCCTAATTGTCTTCACTGTGCATTTATTCATGAGTGTCTGCGGTAGCAGTGCCACTGGGCCCTGGGAGGAGTGTTTGTACACGGATGTGCAGATTACCCATGGTGCTCGGCGGGCTTCCTCTCATACCTCCTGTCTTCGCCGCGTCTCCTGCCAGCCCCTGGGGTGAAGTAGATCTCCTTCCTGCCCCCTCAGGCCAGCCTGGGGCTCCAGTGGGCCGGGGGGGTTGGCGAGTACAACACAAACTCAGGTCAGAGGCTCAGGATGCCACAGCCCACTCCAGTCCAGTTCAGTCACTAGAGTCTGGGGCAGATGGACACACAACACACAACAGAGAGGGAGAAACGTGTGCGCCTGAACTATATTGTATGCTATGGGTCAAAGAGAACTCACACGGAAATACACAAGACAGTAAAGAAAAAGTCCAAACGTTAAAGGTTGTATCAGTGATAGCGGGGATACGTCACTTCTGTTGATGTTCAAACAAAACAGAGAGCTAGCTCGCTACTCCCTCCCGTGCAATTTAATATCTCCTAAGCGTGCATCTCGTCGGTTATTGGTTGAAACACTTTATTTTGCCTTTGGGTGCGTTGCCAACCCTTGTTGGTAGCAATTGTTTTTTTTGTACAGATCTCGGAGCCTAGGCTGCCTACAGAGATGCGTTTTTTTGACGGCCTGCTTAAGGGGCAGACAGCTAGCAGATCATTAGGAAAGATTAGATGAATGTGATCATTTATGTTTGGGCCTTTTTTGGGCCTGAAATCACTGATATAACCTTTAATGTTAATGTTAGCTAATGTTGCTAGCATCTGCATATGATCTCTCTAATATTAGCAATCATTTGGAACTGACGTAGAGTGAATGCAAAGGTAAACAGGCATGAGACAGATGTGCAGACACTGTCTGCATGCAAATAGCTCCATTTGGGTGTATTTGGGAATGGATGTCTAAAAGAAATATTCTGTTTCGGGCCTGTGATGTGAGTGCTTTGACTTGCCAGTCATAATATCACACTTCGCTTGTGCTCATATGTTTACATACCCTTTTATTATTCCATAATTATTTGTCCTTATAAAATAATAATGATAACTGAGATCACCAAAACGACCCTGATCAAAAGTTTATCTACCTTTGAAAGTTTAGCCTGATGATACTGTATACACACAAGTTAACACACCCAAATAAAGGGTAATTTTCCACACCTATGACATGTTTGATTATAATTAGTGCCTATGTATAAATAGTCAATGAGTTTCGTAGCTCTTGTGAGACCTCTGCACATTTCACCCGGGACTGCATTGACTTTGCTGGCTACTGAGCCATGGGGAAAGCAAGAGAGCTGTCAAAAGATTGGTAAGGAAAGCTAGTTGAACAGTATAAATCAGGAAAATGATATAAAAACATTTGAAAATGACGGTAGTTGTCAAAGTTGATAAAGAAGTGGAAAATTAGTGATTTGGTTGATACCAAACCACAGTTAGGTAGACCAACAAAGATTTCAGCCCCAGGAAAATTGGTCAGGATGCAAAGAAAAACCCTCAAGCTTCAGCTGAAATACAGGCTTTACTGCAAGAAAGTGGTACGACTGTTTCAAGATCCATAATAAGGAGGCACTTGAACAAAAAAGGACTGCACAGTCAGGTTGCCAGAAAAAAAGCCATTACTGTGCCAGAGGCACAAAACAGCATGCTTACAATATGCCAAACAGCACACCTAGACAAGATTCTGAAATAAAGTCATTTGGAGTGGTGAGACCAACATTTGGTCACAACCATGAATGCTACTGTATGTTTTGAGACGAGTCAACAAGGCCTGTGATGAAAAGTGCTCCATCCCTATTGTAAAGCATGGAGGTGGGTGTCTAGTGTTTTGGGGGTGTGTGAGCTGCAAAATGCACAGAGAAATTAGTCGAAATTGATGGCAAGGGGGATGCAGTATGTTATCAGAAAATATTGGAGGACACAATGCACTTATCAGCCCAAAAGCTGTCCATGGGACACACTTGGACTTTCCAACAAGACAATGATCCGAAGCGTAAGGCCAAGTCGACCCTTCAGCAGCTACAGCAGAAATAAGTGAAGGCGCTGGAGTGACCACTATTCATGTATTCATGCAAGACAACCCAAGAATTTATGGGTCCTGGGGACCCAAGAATGGGCATCTCTACCATATGGGGACATAAAGGTACTCATCCACAACTATCATACCTATCTGCAAGCTGTCACCGATGCTAAAGGGGGCAATAGACAATATTAAAGGAGGGATTTGTGATCCTGGAAAAAACAGTTTAAACAAGCAAGATTTTGAAAATACACAATTACAAAGGTCCTACCTTCCTTCAGACCTCCACGCACTCCACCAAAGCACACAAAAGCAGAGGGGGAAGGAAACACAGCAGTTTGATAGACGTATCACCATCCATTTATTTGTTGGACTCTTCAGGATGATTTTTTTTTACAGCCCTGCCCGTTTCACAAGTGACTGACATTTTTTGTTTTGATTTCAGCATCTAATTAATTCACTGTGATTGGGGTGTGAAGAAGATTTCAAGTAATTCAAGTAAAGGCTTCAGAAAACATCTCAGAGCCCTCCTTTAAGAACTATGGGTATGTAAACTCTTGAACGGGGAACATCTCATTATTTTCTTTATGTTTATATTTTGTTTAAATACTGGTCTGACTATATAGCCTAGAAATCTAGACACGCCCCTAGCGGCAGCAAATTACATTTGCTGCCAGGGCTAGTCTAGCAACTCTCCGTTGGCTTGTGAGCTCCAGAAATCGAAACTTAATCAGGCCAATGAAATTGTGTATAGAGTCGTTAGGTGGGCTTAACATAATGAGTTGCAACGGTTTGGCTTGAATTCCCTGCTACTTGAAAACAAATAAGATGGATGTTTCTTCTGGCGAACAGTGTGACACGAGTTAAGCTTTTATTAAGTTGGCAAACGTTTGAACTAGCCAACTAGCTCCGCTGCTGGGAAACGCTGTCTATTGCGTGCATAGGGAATTTGAACAACTGATTATCCCGCCCCTCGGACTGAGCACTGCGAACGGTGAGTGCCCAGACCCTACATTTTTAATGTGGGTCTGGCTCGTCAGGCTACTGACTATATGGGCTTGATATTTAAATATGGCATGAAGACACATAACTTTATTTTAAAATCAGATGCAGAAATCAGATACCTGCCCACCCCATATCCACACACACACACACACACACACACACAAAACACACACACACACACACACTCACACACACACAAAACACACACACACACACACACACACACACAAACACACAGAGAGAGAGAGAGGGTGAGAGGAGCAGGACTTCCTCTGTAACCATCACTCAGACAAGGAGGGAAACCTTTCAGCTTTTGCAGGGGGATCTGGATCGCTCTGTCAAAAATGATACTTTATTTTCATGAAGAGACCTTCTTGCAGATGGACAATAAAAATGACTGATTGCCAGAGGGGTTTTGGAAGAGAAAATGGTGTCAGACAAAACTATAACTTCTAAACTCTTAACCCCCACCCCCTACCTTCATCCGTGATCGCACATGTGAGTTGAATCAGGCCAAGACTGGATCCTGTCTTCCTATCAGCAGCATCTGATACTGACCAATTGTCTACCACTAAATGTCCACAACACTACCGAATTAGCCTCCATTTTGTCTCTAGCTGCTCTGAATATATCCTTTTTCTTCCGCCCAGTGTTTTCTGAAACTACTTTGAGTTTCACTTTGAGTGAAGATGGGGGTTGTTTTATTAAGTAGGTATCGATTCTGATTTGATTAAACTCGCACTAATTTGCTGCGAACGAGCAGACGTTTAATCAAATAAAAATCAATGGTGTCTTAAGAGCCTCTTGCACATCCCTGGAACAGAAGAATACAGTGGATGTGTGATAAATTATGGCTTTGAGGCCGCCAATATGGCAAAGCATGCTGGGTAGTGAGAAGAAGGGGAGGTATCTCATGGACGTGTCACTCCCACACGGGCGGAGGGATAGATTTGTGTTCAGTGGCTTGCAATGTGCCTCCGTGCTTCAATTCCCAAGTGAAGAATTTTCAACAAAGAGAATATAAACTCCTGTGTGCTCTAGAGAAAATACATCCAACAGCGATCCATTGTGCCAGGATATTCCCTCAAACAAGGATTGTGCCAATTTTGAATTCTAAATGGTGTATGAAAGTACCATGTTTTTATTTTTATAAGCTGTTTACATGAATACAGACACAAACATTATCTTGAATGTCTTGGTATACCTTCATAAACCTGTATGAAGAATATTTTTCTAACAACTTGCAGATACCCATATAAGTCCAGTTGTACTATAACATTTATAAATCTTTTAAATATAATCCCATGTTCATTTTTATTAACACTTTATTTCATGTAAGAAAATATTAAGATCCCTCCACATTCTGTTTTACAAAATAATCTTCCTAAATCCTTCCACATTCTGTGATCCACACCCTTATTTCGTAGATAACCGTAGTGCTTACAACACCGTTTTCCACACACATATATTTGACTGCATGAAGCATCTCTAGGGTAAACCTGGATGAAAATGACATCCCCCTTATTCTCTGCTTCCTCCTTGGCTTCTTCCTGTTTTGTCCCTCCTGCCAAATGCTCTGTGAAGATGATGATGGATTTAGGCTGAGGTCGCCTCTGTGATGGGTAGAGAGTGCTTAAGACGCAGCGTAAAATGAAAAACAATAATAATTGTCATGAATAAATAAAGTAGCGAACTGCGGAGAGCCAAAGGTGCCAGTAGGTTTAATGAAGGAGTGCCCTGTGCGGTGGAAGGTCTCGACATGGCAGATTTGAGCATGGCGAGTGATTAGAGGAGGGCTTGCACATGCAATTACGTGGTAATCTGTTTTTAAAGTGCGTTTGGAGGTGGCAGCTCACGGAGGGGTTTAAAACAGACAAGTAAACAGAAGCAACGAGAGATCCTTTTCCTTTGCATTGCCGGAGGCACTCCAACACCACTCAGAGGTCACCATTTTCACTTGTACCCCTGGCTTTAGATAGATGTCTAAACATTGTGACATGTGGATAGGACTAAGTAATGAGTTTTGTGTACAAGAGGAAAACAATGAATGACACTACAGAAAAACACAAATGGCAACACATTTACCCACATGCGTGCAGTGTGTGTTATAGATACAGTTATAGTTTTATTGATTTCCAATGGATCACCTATGCTGTTCCCATCTCATTGTAGGAGGATTTTATGGTCATTAAACCTGACTATACATTGGCTTTATGGTTATGCAACACTGGGGAATAGTAGCCCAAGTCAATTGGCCAAACTAATGCCCTCCTTTAATTCCATCCCCTGCAGAAACCCACATGTCACAAGGTCAACGTGTGCGTTAGATGTCAATTATAGCCGGCCCATACATCCTCACCTGACGCCATTTGTCTTCATCGCTCTCAGTCCCAACTCTGACCTCCTTTTGTCCCATCAGGGAGAGCCACGCTGCGCTCCCCACATCCTTCTCCATCTCTGGGCGCCGCGCTCTCAATCATCTCAGTCTGCTCACACCTGTCCCCTCCCCTGTCCAGCTGCACGGCTGTCCCTCTATCTGCCTCCACCATCGCTCGTGCTCATCTATTTGGCTAGTTACCTTTTCTTTCTTTTTCCTGTATACAATCTCTGGTAACTTGGGAAAGTGGAGCACAAAGTATGTCTGGAGAGACTAAAATAAATAAAGTGAATCTGGAAAAGGAGAGAGGGAGGGAGAGAGACAGTGAGAAGCAGCATCAGGCCAAATGCAAGTTAGTACTTCTGAATCTATGGCTCTCTACGGGCCACATCTCACAGTAAACCAGACTCCAGCACGGTCTGCTCAGGTTGTCCCAGTGGACCATCACAGAAGCATGGATCTGGGCAGTAAAAACTGGACCATGTACTGCATGCGCAAGCTGAATAGGGACGACTACGTTTTACAGACACAAACATTGTTCACAGAATGCTGGCTCAAAGACCGTTAGGTACAGGCCAGAAGAAATAAATGATGTGGTGAAAAGGATTCCCTCTGACTGGAAACTCCTAAAACTGTTCTTGTTTGCATACAAGGAATTGCTCAGTTTCACACAGACGGAGATAAAAACCTAACCAGTTAATAAAGTGAACAAATAATTAAAGTGCACCTCATAAAGGACATGCAAGAAAAGGAAACATATTGTAATGATAGGCCACCATCCCATCTGGCAAAATGGCTATTGTGCCTCATTGTCTAAAAATAGGATGAAGACAAATTGTTATCATTTGCGAAAGCCCATGACAATAATGATGAATGAGCATTTTTTCCCTTTTTGGTTTGCCCTCTCAGAAGTCATTGCTTAAGGC
Source organism: Alosa pseudoharengus (assembly GCF_046254945.1). Lineage (NCBI taxonomy): Eukaryota > Metazoa > Chordata > Actinopteri > Clupeiformes > Clupeidae > Alosa > Alosa pseudoharengus. The sequence continues at coordinate 32,103,518 of NW_027468630.1, read as the reverse complement.
TCTTTCCTCATGCCTCTCTTCCTCTCACTCTCTCGTTCTCTCTCTTTCTCTCCACCTCTCTCTCTCTCTCTCTCTCCTTCTCATTCTTGGTGTGCGATCAACAATGTTAAACTGGTGGACTGGCCTCATCTGCATGAGCCAGGCCCTCACAAATGGCCCCGTGTGTTTGTGCGCGACCGCTCGGTAATCTGGGCCACCGAAGCGCCTGATCCCATGATTGATTAGCAATTTAAAATGACAACGAGGACCCCCTTCGCCCTGATCGCAGCCAAACTTTCCCGTGACTAATGTCCCCACTGACAGGGAGAGATAAGGGACATCCTTCACCCCGCTCGCCGCCTGTTTTTGATAAATAACAGTGCTGATGGAGTGCTTTAAGGTCATTATTGTGTGAATAATACAATATCAGGCCCTTCTCTCTCCTCCTGACACTCTCTGCTACAAGAACAAAGATTGTGCAGGGCTTCCTGGAATGCTCTCATTTGATTTGATCTCACATTCAAATAGCATACAATTTTTGAAGAAAAAAAAAACATGAAATGTTATCCATAATCTTTCATTGTTGTGTGTAAAGCCCAGAGAGCATGGTAAAAAGTGTATTTGTTTGGATAAAATTTATGTCAAGCTATTTCTATCTTGATACATGTATTGTTATGTTAGTGTGTCTTAGAACCATGTAGCACACAGTGTCAATGTTTACTAATATAGAACAATTTTAATTTTGTCATTTCAGACAAATACAGTTAAACGATTTTCCTTAATCAAACCTAATAACTAAGACAAGAAAAAAGGAAGGTATAATTTTCTGAATTTATCTTATGAACGTATTTTAATTATCCAGTTTGAAACAAATGTCATTCTGTTTGCACAGCTCTGGTATATTCCTTGATAACTTCCATGATACATGATGTCCCATGATGTGTGATAAAGTCTGTCCAGGCATGCAGGATACTAATGGGAAATCATTTGTCAATTTTCGCTCTCAAAACCGCACATGCCACGATAGATGCCATATCATGGTTTCCCAGATTAACTTACACTAGATGAAATAAGAATCACAATATTCAAACATTCTGCTGAAGCCCAATTTGATGTCAGTTCAACATTAAAGTTAAGGGCAAGTGTTGGGTTAAAGTCTGTTTCAATGTATTTTCAAACTTTCAGACTTATTTATATTAGATGTATTATATGCTATACTACACATTAAAACAGACATGGTAATAATTTGCTCTAGTAAAGATGCAATGCCCACGTCTATGGCCTGTAACCTCACACCATAGCCACACCTCATCACATTTACCCACATAATGACTCTTACAGACAGGAGCCGCATGGGAAGTGTAAAATGCTCCTGTCAAAGGGCATGTGAGCTAACAGTGTTAGAACCTGAACAGACTCGACCACGCTGGGCCCACACACTTAATAAGACCACTCTTCCATCCATTCCCTTCACCCAGGGGTATCTATTGTATGGTAAATACACGCATGGCTAAACTGCATTGCCTGATATGCAGACAATGAGATATCAGGAAGAGAGGAACCTTTTCGTTTTCTTTTGCTTTCCTTTTCTGTTTCCCCCTCTTCATTTGAAGGAGAGATAACAGGACTATTAGTGCAGTGCACACTCGCTGGAACTATTGGGCGGGTGCTGTTCCCATGGCCAGGGAGACAGAAGGAGAGAGAGAGAGAGAGAGAGAGAGAGAGAGAAAGAGAGGGAGAGAAAGAGAGAGAGCGGGAGAGAGAGAGAGAAAGAGAGAGAGGAGACACAGGGTTCAGAGCTAGTTCAGCAGCACTGCTTGACAAATTATTTGTGGAATTGTTGCATTCACAGTCACTTAAATAGGAATCTGTCAGAAGCTGCCTGCTCTACAGTGTAGCACAGAGCAGCTTGCACATTGTCCCCCGCGCTTGCTCTCCCCTCTCGCCTATGATGGATTGAGCCTAATGCAAATTTACAACCATTTTATATGTCGATGCCTCCCCTGCCCGGGCAGGAACATAGCTCAACATCACGCTTCAAGATGTCCGCCTCGGAACACTCTGCATCATCGGCCTCCTCTCAATCTCGCCTTTCACAAATCTCAGCAGAATAAAGATTAATGCTCGGGCTTTGGCCGCTTTAACATCGGTGCCACAGAAATATGCCTTTAATATGATGCCCCCCACCGCGTGTCAACACCAGGCTCTTCTCAAATGGCCTGACAGCCGTTGGCCTTAAAACAAGTGTTTCATCACGCATGAAAGTAATTAGCGCTTTGCTCGTGTTGGCTGAGAACTGGGCGTTGAGCACTGACCCAAGCGTTTCTCCGAGTGAGATTTGCGCCTATTTCCTTGTTGCGCGTGATACGCAATACGATGCAAATGCAAATGATTTGAAGATCAGAGCTGAAGAAGAAGGGCCTCATATGTTATGCTCTCAGAATGGACATGTCAAGAGAGAGATTTATTCATTTTATCTTATTTTATTTGTTTATGTATTATAACTATCAACCATGAGTACAGTAAGATTCTAATGATTCTAACCAAATTTCCCTCACGGGATCAAAAGAGTATATATACTATACTTAATGTAATTTTTATTTTCTAATGTAATGTAATTTTGTCAAAGGTACAGTAGGACAGTGGTATTGTTTGGTGATGAGGTCAGACTATTTTCAGATCCAGTGTTGGGAGATGTCTTCATAATCCTATATCACCCTTTTGGGACACTAAAATGAGGAGAGTGTGTTTCACCCTATCAGCTTGGAGAAGGCAATGTTGTGCCCTTGTAATTGAGCAGGTATCTCATCTATCAACAGTGCCACCCTGGATAATAAATATAGAGTACACAGGAGCCAGGCTGAGATTTAAGGGGGGATGAGGGGAGGGGTACTGCGGGAGGGGGGGGGGGCACAAGCTTTTCACCGGGAGGGAGCTTCCAGACACTACATGGCCCTAATCAAAGGCAAACAATGTGGCAGGTGGAGCTTACAGGTGTGGCCCTTATCAAACGTATGTGCTGCTCTTCAACAACAGCAGCTGCCCCAGGGAGAGAAAGTGTGTGTGTGTGTGTGTGTATTTCATTATTTAGAACTGCATTATTATTATATTGCATTATGTGTGATACACATATGTCACCATTACTACTAAGTAAATATGAATACACTCTAGAAACAGAAACACACACATAGCACAGAGATCAATTCACATGCACCATGTCACATCCGAGTGTACATGACGTGTGTATGGCCTTAGCAGCTGGATTGACTGGCCATGGGAGAGAAGGGAAGAGTGGCAGTGTAAAGTGGTAGCTCTGCCTAACTCTGTGTGAAGCTTTTTACACATGTCAGTTTGGAGCTAAAACAGACACTTTAACTCTTTTTAGTGCCCCATGGTAATTTCAAACAAGTATTTCTATGCCAATGCTCAATTTAAGTGTTCTTCTTTTCAGTCAATACTGATATATATTTTTTCACAGTACCAATATCAACCAGTTATTTCTGTCTTACTGTATGTTTCCCAATGCTGAATCTATTTCCAGCTGCCACATACTCAGGTATGTACATCTTCCAGCCCTCAGCCTGTTTTTTTTTTATATCTTCATTGGCAACAACACGTGTGTGTGTGTGTGTGTGTGTGTGTGTGTGTGTGTGTGTGTGTGTGTGTGTGTGTGTGCGTGTGGGTGTGTGTGTGTGTGCGTGTGGGTGTGCGGGTGGGTGTGTTAGTGTTTCTATGTGTATGCTGTATGCATATATGTGTTGAGTGAGTGTTTTGATCAACAGCTATCCATGCCCTGCATGTTTCTATGTCAACTCCTTCATTAGCACCATTAAGCTAATTACTATGGGTCCACGATCGCCATGCCAACATGTGTATGCGTATGAGTGTGTTTGTGTGAGTGTATGTGTGTGTGTGTGTGTGTGTGTGTGTGTGTGTGTGTGTATGTGGACTGAAAACACACAGCTTGTCATGTGTCACCGGCGCTGTGCTGACGAGCTTCCAGCACAGAGCCGCGGGCCTACTCTCTCTCTCTCTCGCTCTCTTGCTCGCTCATACATTCCCTGATAGACGTCTGACAGCCATCAACACACGCACTCACACTGTCAACTGGCCATTAATTGCCCTCTCCAAATTCCATAATGAGTCGTTAGTGTGCCGAGCTAATTAAAGCAGACTTTTGTGCCTCGTGGAAATTAATCCACCACTGACACCTGTACAAAAACACCACGCCATTATGTTGGAGATGATCGTTTCACTCTTAACAGTTTGCTGATGTTTTTGCCGGCAGTTTGCTGATGTTTTTGCTCTGATAGGTTTACACGAGAGTGAAACATGAAACATTATTTTGGGATGCTTCAGCGGCAAATATTAGTTGAGAGCTAACTTTCGTATGTGTGCTCGCAGAACTTCCCCCAAATATTAATTTATGGACTGTTCGCCTGTCTTAACGAGCCCATTTGGTGAATTTGCGTTTGATCCTCACCGGCTTGGCGAGGCGTGAAGATGGCAGTGGGGAGATGGATCCGTCAGCCAGCATGTCACATAAATATCTTATTAGCCAGCGATCTTATCATCATAAAGGCTCCCATTTAGACAGTTAGGCATGTCATGTTGGTCAATTGCACAAAAAACCCAGGCGCATGCAATATTAAATCCTCAAATCTCATGCCAACTCCATTAGCTGGGCTTGTGAAGTTTCCCCCTCTCTCTTCCTCTCTCTCCCCCTCACTTTCTCTTCTCCCTTGACGTCTGTGTGGCATAAATCCCCCTCTCTTTTTCCTGTCTGCCTCTCCTTTTCAGGCAAATTTGAATTTACATCTAAAGGTGCTGATGGCAGTCAGTCAGTCACATGAAGGCCCAAGTGGCTTCCCACCGTGTAATCCAGAAAGAGACTGAGAGAGAGAGAGACAGAGAGGTAGGAAGGGGTAGAGAAAAGGAGAGCAACATAAATTAATGGCAAAAAATATGAATCATATATCACCAGAGAGCAACAAATCATTAAAATGCAATGTGCCTCAAAAATAATCACAAAAAAATATTTTTGGTTTGCTTTTGACAATGAAGCAATGCAAACAAGCAATGATGACACACACTATTTATTCATTTTATATCTTATTTATTCTTTTATATTACTTCAACTTCCGTTTGTTGTCATAATTTCATTTCACTTGTCAAACAAGTGACCATTTTTCTTCAGTGGATCCCTATGAAGAGAAAGACCAGAAAGAAGCAGTAAGGTCAGAGAGCATTTGTCAACTAGTTTTAATAATCATGGTGGTCAGCATCAACGTCACATACTAAAGTACCCAACAAATACAGTAGCAGGTACATCCAACAAATACTCATCTTTACAATGGATACCGTTATTAGTTTAGCTTGGTGCAAATCTCTAGCACAAGTAGCACAGATATCCAGTCCATTGGTCCAGTAGAAGATAAAGGGAAATGAAGAGATGATAGTGAACGAGAAAAAAAATAGAGGGATGATGGAGAAGATAAGAGAAAGTATGAGAAGGGCTAAAACGAGATGGAGTGAGGGAGAGAGAGAGAGAGAGAGAGAGCATACCATCAGGATTATTATTCAGTTATCACTGCTCTGTGGAGCAGAACTGACACGGACAGGAGCAGATTTCCTGCTTCTCACACATCCATCTGCCACCTCTCCATGCAGAGAGTTAGAGAGAGAGAGAAAGAGAGAGGGAAGGTGAAATAGAGCGAGAGTGAGGAGCCCATCCTTACAAGCAAACGCATAACTGCAACCAAAGTAAAAAAGGTCTACATTTACACCTACAATGGCAGAGCTACAGGTACCCTAAATATCTCAGTTCTAGTCCAGCAGCTAGTCTTCCAGTTAGCATCCTATGAATGCTTTATTGCCATATCTCATCAGCAACAATCAGATCACACTCCAATTCACCGTGTTCACTTTAGTGGAAGAATATTGAGAAGTGAATCTTGCCACAGTCTCTGTTGACACCAGCAAGAAAAGCGATCACAGGAAACGCCAATACGTATGGACATCAATTATTTTTTAATTGCATAAGAGTACAGTACACTAATTAAAACTAGTATATCTTTTCATGCCCTGGGCAAAATTAATTATTAATTTTTTTTTTTATTAATATTCACAAGTAGCACTGGGAATATATTAGAACCATTTTGCGGTCGCGGGTCTGATCTGGCCTGTGTGTTGCAGGCGCGCGTGTGTTTCTGCTAAATTAAGCTTCTCCTCCCCCTCCTGGCTCCCAGCAGGCCCCCACGGTGAGCCATCACAACCCCAGAAAAGTGGTGTTTAAGAGGTCGTGATGGGGGCGCTGGGCTGGAGGTGCTCTTCCCTCTGAACCATGACGCCGGAGGAGCACCGATCCCCCGGTGGTGGCGCGGCAACAACAGACTCCCCCCCCCCCACACACACACACACACACACATACACCCGCTGTGGCACTGGGAGCTCATGGTCAGCAGTGCCCTCTCGCTCTCACTGTTGATCGGCCCACCACCCACCCCCACCCTCGGATAAACACGGCTGTGCATCAGGATACTCGCTCACAGCGGTCGGCACAGGCAGGTTTGGCCGTAGCTGGGGACACACAAGAGCTGCACTGGGAAACTTGTTAGGTCACTCATCAGCCTCTCAAGGGGGGTGTAATTCTGTATGTAGAGAAAAAAACACAGCAAGCATCATGACTGATATAAAGGTTCAGCAAGGAAAGATAAATCAAGTTTTGCTAATACTGGAAGTTTTTGTAGTAAACTATTAAAAACATAACGTTTTTTAGCTGTAAAATGTGACCTTCCTAAGCAAAATGATATATTTCCCTTTATAAAATGACAGCAATTTTTCAAATAATTTTTTCATGAATGCTGAAGCAAAATATCCTTTCTGCTGCGAGAACAGAGAGAGCGAGAAATAAGAAAAGCCAACTCGTTATGGAGATGATGTCTTTTACTCACACGCATCATTTTTCACCATCCTGTAATATCAGTCATGCCTCCCTCACTCATATCCATTTTCACCTCTGAGAGGGAGGGAAAAATCTGCAAAACAAAAAGATAATGATACAATTTCAAAAAGGTTTTGCCTTTAAACAGGGCGAGGGGGGTGTTTAGTATTTTTAATAAGCGTCCTCGATACTATTGAGTCTGCTCTCTTTGTTCATATGGCAAGATTAATTATACTGTCAGGCACTCTGTGGGCCTGCTTAACAAAGATTCAGTGATATAATAGCCCTGCCTCCGCTTGGCAATCACAATCAGCATTAGACAATTTCAGATCCTCCTCTACTCTCCCCACTGCATCATGGCCCAGACAACACGCTTCATCAAAAGGGAAGTCATTTTGCCAAAGCAGATGACAAAAAGATTCCTTCTCATGCACACGCAGGCACACGGGAATACACACACACACATACACACACGTATATACATATTGTTTTTTGTGTGCATTCATTTGAGACAATGTGTGTGTGTGTGTGTGTGTGTGTGTGTGAGCAAGTGCGTGCATGCCTGCACACACACACACACGCACACATGCACACACTGTTTGCTGTGTGCTCTGTGTCTTGCTGTGCCATTCGTTATGGAGTGGGTATAATGCACTGAAGCGAGGGGGTTTCCTCCCAAGGACAGACCAAACAAGGAAGTATAATTGAACGACACACAGGATTTGAACTCTCGCGTTGTCAGGGGCTCTTCATCCAGCATGTCCCTCCCTCCCCTCAACCCCCGCCCCCCCCCCTCCCATCCCGCCTAGGCTCTCTCCGATTAAACAGAGGTTAATTTCGCATTGCAGATTGAAGACGGCAAGCAGGCTTTTTGGTGAGCCGAGCATGGAAGACATTTATTCTCCTATTGCTGGTGTCATGGACTGCAAAAGGCTTGATTGATACTGTGGCACAGGCTGTTCAGCTGTGCCATTTTAAAAGGCTTCCCCACTGAAAGCATAGACCGCTCTCTCAGATTTGTTCCTAAAGAGCAGCTGTGTGGTCTGTGTGTGTGTGTGTGTGTGTGTGTGTGTGTGTGTGTGTGTGTGTGTGTGTGTGTGTGTGTGTGTGTGTGTGTGTGTGTGTGTGTGTGTGTGTGTGTGTGTGTGTGTGTGTGAGTGTGTGTGAGTATGTGTGTATGAGTGTGTGTATGTATGTGTGTGTGTGTGAGTGAGTGAGTGAGAGAGAGAGAGAGAGAGAGAGAGAGAGAGAGAGAGAGAGAGAGAGAGAGAGAGAGCGTGCGAGGAAGACAGAAAGACAGAGTGTTTTTTACTGTTTTACTATTTGCAAATGCTAATAAAATCAGAAGTAATAACATACCTCAATCTGCTGTTTTCACGATTCATAAAAATAACTGGGCTAATTAGCCAGTTAGAGACTGATTGATGTTTTCACCAAAATCCTGTGCCACTATTTTAATAAAAAATATTTATTTATCATAGTATAATGACTGTATAGGTAACATAATACAGTATTGACCTACCATGATGATGGAGAAAAACCAACAAAAATGTATATGTCTAATGGGGCTTGTCTAAGTCAGCATAAAATATAGAAGATTTATTGCCTGGTGGTCAGAGCATTACTGAACAGACTCGACTAGAGATATGAATTTTACTATGTTGCTGTGACACATTTTCACAGTTGTTCTACTTGCCTTTGTATTGTATTCTTACCAGACAGGATGTATTTTAGGAGGCAGAGTCCAGAATAGGATTACTATGATAATCAGATTTTTTTTTTTCAGATTTAGAAGAGATATTAGCTTTAACAGAATCTTTTAGACCTTGACTGTATGCTGAACATGTTGGACATTTATACACTGGTTGCCATTCATAAAATAGTATATCCCTTCTTTTTGAAGTCAGGTTCACCTTAAACAAAACAGTTCACTACATCCTGTATGAGGCTCCAGAACACTCACGCCACATATACTCTTGAGTGCTGTTGGTAAACACAGTTACATTTCTAAGCAGTCACTAATGACTGGTCAGAATGGCTAAAACGTTAATGACCGAGCATGTTGGCAAAAGCAGTATGTTGGCTCGGATTCAGCAGGACGTAGTGAGATGGTTAGTTGATGATAGAGTATTGACAGAATTGAACTTTGTTTAACTTCCAGTGCACAACAAAAAAGTCACTCATTCCAGTTTAGTGTTTCTTGATAACATTTCAGGCATTCCAAACCACCAAAGCAATAGCCTATTTGGTGTTTTTTTTTTTGGATAGGATGATACATCCAAAACAATCAGAGAAATAAATTATCACTTTCCAAATTGTAACCATAAAAGTATAATGGTGTGAGCATTGCATCATGGTGTTGATGGGGTTTCCTGCCCTGTCCAGCTTTTCTTTTATCAGCAAGTGTTCAAACAAAAATGACACCTCTTTATTTTGTCAGCTGTTTAGTCAAACTGCAATGTTGTTCTATTAACAACATCTGGTCTAGCCCCAGTCTTATCTTTAAAAGACATTGTGAAAGAGTTGCATATTTATGGGTGATCTACAGTACCTGTACTGATAACATGTCAATATTAATTTGGTAAGATAGAACCATCCTAAAACACACGTCTACACAAATCTATTTTTGGAGGGTCCAGAATCGGTGTAGTTTTACTGAGTAAACTATGCAGTCTGAGCTCTCATTAAACACAACTGATTGCTCTCATGCAATTTCTTCAAGCCTTGCCAAGGAAGGATCACTCTGTGGTTTTATATGAAACCAATATGTGTGTTGTACCGGGCGTGCACTAAATTGTAATGTTCAGAATTGGTAATAAGGGGAAACTGGAATGGCAGAGAGTAATGGTGAGCTGGCAATATGAGCATACAATTAACACATGAAACAAACAAATGAATCGCGCGAGAAAGGGAGAGACACCGATAGAGAGACAGAGAGGTACTAATGGATATTACAGATCATGTTGAGATAAAGACTGTGCCAGATTAACAGAAACACCAGATTGCTCTCATATCCATCTCATTAGCAACAGGCCAATCTGTCTCAAATGTTTTGTGTGCATATGCGTGTCTGAGCACGTGTTTGTGTATATGTGAGTAGTGTATGTGTGTGTGTGTGTGTGTGTGTGTATTTATGTGTGCGTATGTGTGTGCGTGCGTGTGTGTGCACGTGTGTGTATGTGTGTGTGTGTGTGTGTGTGTATGTGTGTGTGTGTGTGTGTATGTGTGTGTGTATGTGTGTGTGTGTGTGTGTATGTGTGTGTGTGTGTGTGAGCATGTGTGTATTGTTGCTGTTGAGGAGGGAGCTGACTGGGAGCAGCCTGGAACCAGACTGCCTTATGTAAAAATGATGCAATGCAAAACAGAGGCCGGGCGGCGTCCAGGCCAGGCCGGCGGAATGAAGAGCAGATCTGGGGGAGGAAGCGGCTGCTCTGGCAGAGCGCCTGATGACACACCACACCGCCCATGCTGCTCACACAGTGGGGGACAAGGTTAAGGGGGGCACACACACCACGCCACACCACGCCACACCACGCCACACACGGGGATGTGAAACAGACACAGACACAAACCAGGCAAAAGCACCACAGGATCAGCTCAAGCTTTGAAATACATCCAAATCATTAGGAAATTAAAAAATATATATAAATATGAATAGTAATGTTAGTGCAAGAATATACTAGAGCAAATGCAAGCTGCTAAGCCTAATTGTGTGTGTTCGCGTGGAGGTTGGGAGTCAGTAAGTAAATATGTTTTATGTTATCTTCCTCTAAACCACAAATGGTGTTCATGGCAACACTCACTCCTTTAACTTTTCCATTACCTTTAAAAATATACACATCAATGTGATTTTCACATTGAGGAGAAGCCTAGATGCCCTCAGAGCAGGTGGAAAGGTAACTTAGTCAGTTAACAGCCGAATGGGAGGGTTTGGTGCAGCACCAAAGCCAGGAGCCGCACAGAGAACCCTTAGCGCATGGTCCAGGACACCAAATGAGAATGATCAGCCCGTAATCATGATGAATGGAACAGGGAAGATGTGTCATCCCTACATCCACAATTGATGAATAGCATAATATATACTTATTTAGCCAAAGAAGTAGAATAATGGATCATTTGAAATGAAATAATTGTTCACATAATATACACTTACAGATCTAGCATGTATGTTTTTTTTTCATGGTATTTTAGTGTTAGTTAGTTTTAGTATTATAGTGGATATTCCTAGCACAAGCAAAGTTGATCTAGTGTGTTTTTTGTACTATAATTAAAGGATGATGAAATGTATATAACTGACAAAAAGAGACAAAGTTAATTTTGGGCTGAAAAGAGTCTTTAAATTGTAATGTTTTGGAGATATATCAGAGTAGAGATAATATTTAAAAACAAATCAGTACACAGACACAGACACACATGGACTCGGACACACACATACACGGACACGGACACTCATATGCTTAATTGTGACGGACGACAGAGATGGCTTGCTACGTGTGATATTTGCTTATTAGTCATTGACCCACTCCCTGCAACATCACAAGGGTCATTAGGTGCTGTGGCGCCACACTTTATCATCAGCAGAGGCCCAAACCTAATTTCCGCCCAATAGAGTTCAATTGTCCTTGAAACCTGCGCTTATACTGTGAAGTATTTCCTCTGGTATACAAGCACGCAATTATAGAGGGCTGGGCATCCAGGACCGTGACCCAGGACCCAGAGTGGTGGAAGCCAGACAGTCAGGGTCTCCAGCACCGGCCAATTCCCCTTCCCAAACCCACCATACTGTTGCCTTTGGGAGTAGAGGGAATATTCAGCCAGAATGAGCTATTTGTATTATTTACATTCCTTTTGCATATCCTGTACAGGAGTATGATGCATCTGCATACTTGTGTGAGAATCCGTAGAAAGGCTTAACGGCTGATACAAAAAAAAAAAAATGCAAGGATGAGGAATTCAGTTTGAATTAGAACGGAAAGGAGAGCAGGACTTGTTACAAGTTATATTGTGGAAAATGTTTAAGATTCATTTAAGCCACACCAGTGAGGTCGCAATGCATTTATCGCACATTCAAATGAGTTTTATCACAGCACATAAAGACGTACCGTTACCTATAAGGTCAAGATGTTCAGCTAAGGCTATAATCCAGTGTTGGAGATCTGCATGAAATGTGGGAGCTTAGATTTTCTGAGGCACATTTAGCAGGTCATAACATGCTAACCTTTATGTAACTATAAATGTCCAGTAGCCAAGGTCCTTCTCAATGTGACTATCATAGCATAAGAAGCTAAGCCAGTATAAAAGATGTGGCCACTCTGACAAACACAATAGAAGAGCATATTGTCTTGATGATTTGTTCATTTAGTCAGAAGAAATATATACAGTATTTCATTCATATTTCAGAAAAGCTACCTGCCATCTTAATTGTCATGACTTTAGAAACACGCTTCTATTCACCTTGTCATACTTTCCCAAGCCATAGCATGTCTTTTGAACAAATGAGCCAAAACAGGAGTGTGATTGCTATGTCTTCCAGCCTGAAGCATTTATGAAAGTGTGCCCGTGCTGCACATCTTTAACATACGAAGGAATCCACATGTCCATAAAGAAGCATTCACATAATCCATTACTTATAATGCATTAATGAGTGTCTTCTTTATGTAGTCCCATGGTGGGGCAGAGGCATAAAGGAGCTCATATTGTCATTCAGAACATATGCCCTCCATACACACAATACATATTATTGCTCCATTTTTTACCAGCTTAGCCACTGGCGACATTCACACCTTTGTGAGATATTTGTAGCATAAGCCATAACATCAGTAAATTTTGATATAATGGGACTTTTATGAAATCGCTCGGATTCATAAAATTGTAGCAAGGGAAGATGAAGCATCAGCTTCCAGCACATCCACAGGCCCATAGACGTGTAATGGATGTGATGGGGGACAGGATGAATTGTCTAATTGTTGCTAAAATGAAGTCAGTGTCCTTTTGTGAAAGTCAACATGTGTGACCATCAAATGACAACAAAATCTCAAATATTCAAAAGATGAAATTGACCTTGTATTTTAAAATACAGTTGACATTTTTCAGATGGCATAAGGGGAATTACATAAAAAAGTATTAGCAATCAGGAAGAATGATCTTCAAACTCTTAACATCTGTGTATCTGTGTACGTGAACAACTGTGTATTTGTCTTTATATTTGTGACTTTTGAATTATTCTTACAAGCCATGCTCCTCTAATGAATCTATCAAACATTTTCACAATCTCTCAAGCCTTCCTTTCATCACTCAAACTTTTTTTTTTAGCTTTGCAGAGTTCATAAAAATAACTGTTTCCAGAATTATTGTCTTCTGAGCTGCGGTTCAGCGGAATGTTAAAGTTTAATAGTGTTCCTCGGCAACGGCTACATCGTACCACTCTTAATTGTGGGGAAAGTGGAGGAAGCAGGGGCCTCTCCGATGTTTTTACATGCTTAATGAGCTTTTTGTTGTCTTTTTATATGATAACATATCTGTGTCATATATACATTTTTTAATATAAATTACATTATGACTCCAAAACTTTAAATGATCTGCAGCGATTCGTGCCTTGGATAAAATTAATTGCTTGTGTGACAGGTGATGGGCGCCGCGCTGATGGTGAGGTCATTAAGTTGTGCATTTGCCGTAATGAGGTAGATGGCAGGGTGCAAGCGGCGAGTGCTCGCGCAGGAGTGTTGTTTACTGAGCCCGCCGAGGTTGCCTGCTGCAATGTGACCCTCGCCGAAGGAGAGAAATCTTGTCTTCCCGAGAGCAGGAGGAGAAGAAGAGAATAGGGGGAAAATAAGAAGTAAGGTTAAAAAAAAGTAGAAAGAAAAAGGAAAAGAAACACACATACACATACACAAGGCAAGTTGTCTCAGGGAGAGCCCAGTGGATGTGACAGTTTTAAAAAGTCTCAACATGTAAATCAAAAATAGTTTGCCCCTAATGGATCTCTCTTAGCAGATGTATCCAAGGCGGCCCCGTCTGATGCCACGGCAACCAGCAGCCATGTCGACGGGGATGATGTTTACAATAATGGGGAGAGGCAGTCCAATTTCACCAAACACGGAGGCGCAAGAAGCCACCTCCCGCACCAGCCCGCCGCCACATTTGAAAAGAGATGAGGTAGAAAACAACACTAACTTCATGTAAGAGGCTGGAGCAGAGAGAGAGAGAGCAGCTCAGATGAGCCTCAGATACAATTTCACCTTGGCAGTGCGCTTGTCAAAATCAAGAAATATCACACAGGCTGCCCCCCCCCCAACACCTCCCCCTGTTTTGTATAACTGTATTTGTACCCTCAGGGTGTCAGTCACACACACACACACACACACACAAACAAACATACACATCCCCACTCTCAAATGCACTCATACACGCAAAACACACTCTGGTGCACGGCCCAAATAGACTTTCTCTGTTCACTGACAGGCTTCAAATGGAGTGGCTTTTCACACACGCACGTGCACACACCCATACAAACACACACACACACACACACACACACACACACACACTGAAGTACACACATACACAAACAAAAGGCAAAAAAACACACAAACAAGAGGAGAAAAAACACATATACAAACATACAGAGACAAACGCAACAAGACACAACAAGGACCTAAGGGAACAGTTTATAGACTGGGATATATTTTCTGAACGACAGTATTTTCTTTCTTCTTTTGTTTTATTTGTTTGTCCTTGCATCCTTTCGTCTTTTTAAGCGCCGAACTACTTGATTAATGTGCGGTGACAATGGCTCCACCAGACTGTTTTGTCTGTGCTCTGTCTCTCTCCATTCCTCTCCTTCTTCTTTGACTTTAGTGCAGATATGTCTTTTTATTCGATTTTACTGGATTTTGGAGTGGCATCTTTTTCTTTTTTTTCAAGAAATGTACTATACTACACCGTTGTAAAACAGGCGTGATATCTTTCCTCATAGTGTAAAGTCTTGCCTCAGAAACAATACTGTAACTCACAATAGCTTGTTAATGAGTTCTGTTTGAAATGAAAGCACTTTTGACACCACATACGCAACTGGTTTAATGATCCTTGTTAATACATTGTGATATGTTGCAAACATACTAAATATATGCATTTTTCTTTGTTACAGTAATTTGCTGCAAAGATAATACATCCATGAATGTCTCATGTAATTTGCACCTTTAAAGTAAACATGTATAAACAGGCGTGGGCTGTGATATCTTCAAGGTGAGTCCTTGAGAAGAAGTGGTGCAAATTGTGCAACTGAGTGACATTTTGACCTTTCACCCGGACGAACCGCAGAGGACGACAGTTTCTGCAGGGTTGTCCATGAGACGGGGCATATTGTGACCCTTTCCCGGTTGTCCGCCCCCGCTCAGCCTATCGGCCTGTCCCCATCTGGAGTCCCTCTTGACCCCTCGCCCTCACCTCCCTCTCCAACACGCTGCGGCTGATGTTAGCGCCTCACGTCCTTTGCGTCCAAACCCCCCCCCCCCCCCCCCCAATCCAACAGCTAATATGATCACAAAGACTAACCCAGAAAAGTCTCTTGGAACATTAAACATCTGCTCTTTGAACGTCTCATTTTCTCTCGCCTTGTTTGTTTTCCCCCTCTCTCTCTTTTTTGCGGTTGTTTACAGGAGTGGCGTAGCTCTAGAGCAAGCACGGGGGGAGAGATCCTTGGCGATCTCTATCAGCGGCAGTTCACAGAGCAGAGAAGTTCATTTCATAAAAAGCGCCCGTAAATTCTGCTGACGGAGGGGGGACTCTGAAAAGGTTAATTGGGCCATTATCTGCCTGTAGTTTTTGAGGGATTTATACACGTCCTGCCCACATCTTGGCCTCTCTCGATGAGGAGACGCGCGGCGAAAACATTAAAAAGATGGAAAAGAAAAACGTTTCCCCATCTGCGCCTCGTATTTCAGCGCGTGCTCACCGAGATTATTTTTGTTTACCGGATGGAGCCGTCGGCACCCTGGAGGTGGCCTGAGTAAAACAACATCACAAGCCAATTAATTAATATTTTACAACCCTGATCAGAGGTATATAAAACATGAGATACTTTAGAGTGAAAGTCACATTTTCCGAGGTGGGAAAGATTGCATCGGTGTCCTTCAGGTGACCTCCGCCAGCATCTGATCTTATCTGGGGTGTTAAATGGCTGTCTTATCAGCCACTAAGTGATCAGACTCTAATCATGCTATCATTATTGGCCTAATCTGTCAGCAGCGATGAAGCCCGTTAGGTTACAGCAACGGCTAGATAAGCATGTAAATGCATCCATGAGTGTATGAGAAAAACAGGAACTGTGTGTATAGTGCTCATCCCATCAGGGATGTTACAGGTCTGAGATCAGAGCTTGAGGTCCTTATAGGAAGCAGGGGAAGGCAGCAGGTGGAACAGAAATATCAGTAGATGTGGAGAACAGGCGCAATAACTCTGTATGTGGAGCCCTTCACTCCATCCATAATCACTGATTGTCACCAGTCTCTCTCTCTCTCTCTCTCTCTCTCTCTCTCTCATTGCATGAGCCACACGCAAACATACAAACATTCTCCATATCTCTCCTTTCCTTTCCCTCACTGTTTCTCTCTCTCAGACACACACACACACTCCTGGTCTTGCTAACTCCTTATCACACAGAGACACTCAAACGCTCCAAGAGGAAAACTCACACCAGCACACACATACACAAACACACACTCCCAGACACGCCATGCTCGTGATGGCACAGTCACACGCCAGCGAGTGGCCTCTGATTACAGACCACTCGTTTGTTATGCTCCCTGGCAAATCAGCGGCGACTCACGTGACAAATACCAGGGAAAAAAATTAGCAGCTGTCACGGTGTGATGTGTTAATTTCCTGACAGTCTCAGCACTGAAACCAATTACTGATTTAAGGGCAAGGAGAGAGGCCCACTGCTGCAGCTAATTAGGCTTCCTCCAGACTAAAGGGATAAAAGCAAAACAAGAGGAAAGGCGGACGCAGGCAGGTAGGCACAGGAGCTCAGTAAAACAGACAATCCATCTACCTCTCCCAGTCCTCTCTCTTTCTCTCTCTCCTTCTCTTTCTCTCTATCTGTCTTTCCTGTCATACCCCATGGTCCCTGGTGCCCGGATCATATTTATTTATTTATTTATTTCTCTGAGCTGTACTCCTGTTCGCACTTCTCTTCTGTCAGTGTTGTTGTCTCACATTGGTCTGTGTGTCTCACTGGTCTTTGTGTAGGTCGCTGGAGCCAAGGGTGAACACACACACACACACACACATGCACACACACTCACATACACACAAGCATACACTCATGGGTAACTCTCTCTTTAGTCGTGTGTGCTACTGTCTGTGTAGTGTGCTGTGTCGTGTCTCACCCTTGGTCTCCAGCGACTACACACAGCAGTCGAGCACACACACAGATGTACATACTCAGACATACTGACAGAAGAGAGTTCGAACAGGAGTACAGCTCAGAGAAATAAATCAAATAATCTAAATATGATCCGGGCCCCAGGGTTTTCTTTCTCCTCTTCTCTTTTTACCTCTTTTCTTCTTCCCCCTTTCCCCCCTCCTCCTTTTTTTGGAAGCACCAGAGCTCTTTAGGAGAGCGCACCCTGTCCCAGTTCCACCTAATCCGCTAATAATACCTTTGTCTGATGGTGTCAATGGCCATACATCACAGGAGGCCTCTGCAGCCCCACTCACACAGGCAGAAAGTAGGCCGTGGAGCTCGGCCACGACACCGGAGCCCCAGCAGGGCCTGGGGAAGCACTGCAGCGGGGTTCATTACGGCACGCCGGCCCGGGGGGAGAGTGGAGCGCCTCTGCTCTGAGGAGGGAGACCGTGCCTCTCTCTCTCTCTCTCTGTCTCTCTCTCGCTCTCTGTCTCTCACTCCTTCTCTCTCTCACTCTCTGTCTGTCTCTCTCGAGTGGAGAAAAAAAAATGTGTGTGGATTTTACTTTCTGTTCCCATGTTAAGAGAGCATTAATTACGGAGTGACGGAGTGCGTCACATGCAGTCCACACATGCACTGGAATCATGCGACATGTGCACTAACCCACACATAAATACACACACACACACACAAACACACACACAAACACACACACACACACACATACACATGCACACATATACACAAATACACCCAGTTAAATTGCACACACATTCAAATTGCAAGACAACATCTCTTGGTATTCTACAGAGATCAAATTACTGCCAGATATCCAAATGGGTGATTTACCCTTCATATTACAAAGGAGAGAATTATAATTGATTTTTTTCATCACCGCTATTGTGGAGGGAACCAACCTCAGAGATGAAAATGAATGTTACTTTGTTTATAAATAGATAATTAGTTTTAATTTCTTTAGATCAAATGCAGAGGGAGTCTCTGGAGAGAAGCTTGGCTAGTTATTTAGCACAGTTTTTTGTGATCATTTCCACATACAGACTAAAATAAACAAAGTTTTCATGATAAATTGACTTTAAATATATGCAAACGCTGTTGTTTGAAGTCTCAAAGTGTGTATCACCAATCAACCGAAAAACAAGATAAATCAGATTAATTATTTATGTCTGTATTACCTAATGTCTATGGGCATTCGGCTTCTCCTTATGTAAACTCACAATAACATTTCTATACAACTATTGACTTTTATTGTAAAAGAGTGGGATCTCTGTGTGATTGTACTTTCCAGTGCTCGGAAACTTACACTTCAGCTGATTAAGCTCGACTCACAACACCACAGATACTGTTCCCTTCCTTCTGTAACTTTTTAATGCTACTGTTAAGAGGCGACTGGCTCATTAAATTTCATCCACCATTGTATATGTGTTTGCTCATATTAAATCAAAGAGCCTCCTGTGGGAAGCGGGAATGATTTTTCCCTGTCGCAGCTCCACAGAGGGTGAATAGGCCAGTCCAGGAGCCTCCTATTGACCGCTGTCTCCCTGGATTTCTGGGTCGCTGGGTCTCCAGCATCAGGATCTGCATCTGAGTATCAAGACTGGAGGGTCATTAATCCACTGGCCCGTCATGTCACAGGGGGTGGTGTGGGTCAGACCCACTCTCTGCTCCTACCCTCACACACACACACACACACACACACACACACACACACACATACCAAGTGAGTGTATGGGGGTAAAACTACTATGCTAATGGCCGCCTTTACTCTCCTTTTTCACACCATTCTTCCTCTCCCACCATCCCTCCCTCTCTCTCTCTCCCACCATCCCTCCCTCCCTCCCTCCCTCTCTCCCTCCTTCCCTCTCTCCCAGTGATTCTGCAGCATCCCCCTAATGCATGCGCGTGTGTAGGTTTGGCGCGGCGTCACAGACAGGCCGATCATCACTTGATTTATGGCGCTGACCGCTGCCTGCATCTCTCAGGCTAATGACACACACACTAAAGTCATTGATTTGTATGAATGGCCTCCGTTCTTCATCTATCACAATTTAATGTAAGGGTTTGCAATGCAGAGGTGCGGAGAAAGAGGGGAACAGAAGGAGGCGGAGGAGGAGAGAGAGAAGGGGAAGGGAGGAGAGAGAGAGAGAAAGAGAGACAGAGAAAGAAAGAGAGTAGGACCAAGTAGCTGTGGAGTCCCAGTCATGAGTCATTTGGTGCTTCTTTAATATATAGACTCCTCAGTTTATGTAAATGGCCGTGGAAACAGGGTGCTATGTTCAATAAAGCAGATAAGAGCAACACCGGGGAGGGCGCGGCTGAATTACCTCTGCTCATCAGAGGGCTTCACCGCCAGCCTCCCCCAGCAGCCTCCCCCAGCCCGCCGCACAACGGATGGCCTATCGCTCCTCCATTTCAACTTTGCAAATTGCTTTTGTCTCACCGCATACAGGCGACTTAACGGGCTGAGGAGAGCATCTATGTGGTACATGACTTCTGGGTCATGTAGTTTATTCAGCGGCTGAAGCTTTGCGCTGTTGGATGCCTGTAGTCGCTCCAGAAAAAAAAAGGGTTAAGTTGACCAAACAGAAAGTGATGACGCAGTCTCGCACTCTGGTTTAAAAAAAAAGAAAAAAAAAAGGCACAGGGTGTTGGGTTTAGAAGGAGATGGATTGATGTCAAGTTTTGACAGCTGGCCTTCGTAGGTTCGTAGAAAACTACCACTCAAACAGACACACAAACACAAACACACGCGCACACACACACACACACACACACACACACACACACACACACACACACACACACACACACACACACACACTGTTATGCTTACGCTAGCCACGCTGACTTCCTCTCCGATAGGAAGGAACGAGTGGGTTTTGACCTGTGCAGCGTTAAATCAGTCTGTGAGCAGGAAGAGCCGTCCAGCAGGGAAGCAGAGGTGACAGCTGCTGGATGGGAACACATCTTGTCTCGCCGCTCTCTCCAACATGAGTCTGCACATTTCAAAACAAGCTCTCACCAAGAGCCACACTCACCTTGCAATGGAAGAGTTCCCACTTATAACCACGGCTGGTGTGCTTGTTTTAACCTCAAGAATTCTGGAGACAGTAAAAAACATGTTTTGGTTAAGGGAAGTGGCATAGCAGGTAACATTTGTGTGCAACATTTGCTGCAGGTAGATGTGGCTCTAAAAGTGGAATGAAAAGCCCAAACACACACCATGTGAGGACTGACTGGTGAGGTGGAGGCCCAGCTGGGGTGGGCAGTCCTCCATTGGTCATTGATCATCTCCAGTGCTGTGCAAATGGCCGACTCCTGTCCCATACCTCGGCAAGCCGCTTGCCAGCCCCCCCCCCCCCCTCCCCCCTCTCTAACATCAAGCACCTAATCAGCTAATGATGGCACGAAACGAGCAGGGCCCACTCCCGATAAATCCAATGACATGACCATCTCTCCCTCACTCTTTCTGTCTCTCTCCATTTTAGTGACTTCTTTTTCACTGCCTGTATTTTATTGAGTTTTAGTCCCACACTCTTTGCGTGGCAGGCTTTTGCCTTGGCGTCGACCACAACACACACTATCATTTGGTTTGTCACTGTGTGTTACTGAGCTGCATGTCTGTAGATTAAAAAGTGGGTCGAGGCTTTGTCCTCAGTGCTCTCCAGTTGTTTTGTTCTCGGACAGACTGGACATGATCTGCAGTGTCAGATTCAACTTTTGGCTCCGATTGGAATAATCCTGTGATGTGAGACAGGTCGCTGTGCTTTTGAGCCACTGGCGGTTAGATATTAAACAAGCCTGGGCGAATTGTTGTTCACTGTTAAAAGGCACTTCTTTGTTTATTTGTCTGTGTCTGTGCGTGCCTTGTGTTTTTATAAAAGTAAGACGTCTACAGCCTGAGAGAACAGCCATTCCGTGTCGAACAGGTGGTTTTCCCAAAGCCAGTCTGCACCATATGGATACCCAGAAAGCACAGCTCCAGGTGAAAATATGACTCATGGGCGTTTCAGGACTCCATTCAATTACGCCACATCTAAACAAAGGCCTCTCTTAATCAGGAACACCGGCACAAACCATGACAACAGGAAGAGGACTCACCTGTGTTTGGACTGGTCCTTTGAGGCTGGAGGGCATCCAGGAGATCCTTCTGTCTTCACCTGAAAGAGAGAGAACGTTACTTTGGTACATCTAGGATTAAGCGTTCCCAAATTGAGTTAAAGCAAATCAACCCATTGTCTCGCGTGACGCTGTCACGAAAATAAACAAACAATTTTTGGTAATTAAAATGAGACTGGCTTGGTCAGCCGCCCAGCTCTGTTTCAAAACAATATAATTTTGTTCCAAAAAAGAAGATCGTTTAATGAATCGTCATCTAGCACCTGTTTACAACTGCCAAAAGGAATTCAACCAATCAGATAATTCAACAAGCCGTTCCATGCAATATTAAAATCACCCAGGTCTTCATGCGAGGTGATTTCTTACTCATTGTCTCAGGGAAAGGTATCTGAAATGGGCGCCTGAGCTGCCGTGATTGCCAGAGCCTTCAAATCCCCGTCTGCACAGTAATAACGAGACGTCATGCCTTTAAATGGTCAGCTTTTTAAAAGAGGGGGGAACATTTGTCATTTAAGCAGGCTCTAGGCCGGGCGTCTGTCAGAGCCTGCTCCTCTCACCGAGATGGATCCAATTACGCTGGCTGGACATCTCTAACAAGGTGCGAGGAAAAAGATTTCTGGACAAACAACGTCCTGCTGTAATGAGAGGCCCTCATTTGAGTGTCTCCCCGCTTGAGGGGATTGATTCGGCAGTAAACTATAAGAAAGACCGACCCGGTGGATGTTCTTTTTTTTTCTTTTTTCTTTTTTTTCAAAAAGCTACTCGGGATAAAAACAGGGAATTAAAAACGAAAATGTGTCTCGCTCTGCTTGTACATCAAGCTATCTGGGTCTCCTGTGCTGGAAAAGTTTGTCGTGGTCTTTTTTTCATTGAAACTTTTGAATGTGTGATTATAAATCATGGCTGCTCCCCTGCCTTGTCAATACAGTGACACAGAGAGAGAGAGGGGTGGTGTGTGTGTGTGTGTGTGGAGGAGGGGGGGCAGTGAGACAGAGACAGAGGGGGTGAAAAAAGAAACAACAAAACAAGATGGCGCCAAAAAGAAAAAAAAAAACTTTCACAAGTGGCTCATTTGGGCCCATTCACTCGCATAGCTAAACAAGGCATGGATTGTCAATGTGGCAACGTGATCAATGCACCATGGCCCCGTGGATCTGCATTGATTTTCCCTGCTTCCAGATTTTTCGAGCGGCTCTTCATCAACACAAGCACTTTGTCCTTCCCAAATAATCGGATCGAGTGCAGGCCCCCTCTGTACCCCCCCACCTCACCCCCCTGAGGCGCACGCGTCGGTGATGTCACTCCGAGCAGAGGCTATGGTCCTCATCGCAGTGCAGCGTGGAGTTCTCTCTGTGTGTGTGTGTGTGTGTGTGTGTGTGTGTGTGCTTTGCCACTTACACTCACACCGAGTCTCACTATCACACAGCCATAGTGGACTCATATAGGAGTCACTGAGAAGTCTGCAATACACCATTACACCAGAGTGACTATGATGGCCCCCATTATAGAAGCTTATGTTTTAAAATACATACAGTGATCTCACATGTATGAGTACCCGTAATGTATAGAAAGAACATGAGCTGGAACTTTGATCCTCATTGTTGTTTTTTCTTTTGTAAAAGAAAAGGAAAAGTAATACATAAATCAATGTCTCTATAAATCTATGTCCATATGAATAAATCTATGTCTACTTTTGTTCCCCTCAAAACATTAATCTGATGCTAATCCCTCCCTCCACCCCATCACTCTGCCCTCCATCCAATGTGCCCAGCCGCACCCGCCGAGCCCAACATTTAATTCCTCTTCCTGAATGTATTTCTGTCAATATCAAAGATAAAAATAGATGGCGAGACAGTGACCATTCATAAATCTACCTGAATATTTTAAGAGGGTCTTAGGGCAGGAGAGAGAGGGAAAGAGAGAGAGAGCGAGAGAGAGAGAGAGAGAGGGGAAGGAGGGGAAGGGGTGAAAAAGAGGGTCGCTCATGTTGCTGCTCAATTTGATCAATCGTCCCAGTCCTACCTCTGCACTCGGAAAATTACAAATTGGAGTCATGGAATCAGCAGCAGTTTATCATCGCAAGGGACATGGAGAGGGCTCTCGTATTCCAGGATTCTGGTGCGAAAGGAATATAGAGCAGAGTAGAGGAAATTAGAGGACGCAAACAAAGTCTGTTCAAGAATTAGAACAGGTCAGACAGCAAAAGTTGCCGTTCGGATGGCTGATTGGGCTGGGAGTTGTGCTGTTGTGTTAAATGCTACAGTATGTTACTCAAACACAGAGAACAATGTGCCATGGTGACATTTTGAATATGCAGTGCTGAGAAGCTCCGTATGAACATGATTATATTTCTCTCCCCTCCCGCCTCTCTCTATCCTTCTCTCCCCCTCCCTCCATTTCTCTCGATCTCTTTCTCTCTTTCCCTCTCGGTTTCTCTCTCACTCGGCTGTCCAGAGGAGAAGGAGCCAGAGGAGAGGACATGGAGAGACTGTCTGATGCTCATTAGAGGACACTTTTAATAAGCTGACTTCAGGCTTGACATGGAGAATTTAGATACTAGGCCCTCTGCCACTTAATTGTTTTAATTAGTTGATATAATTGGTCCACCTTATTGTGTTAGTGAAGTGATAGTAATGCGCTAAGTTGCTTAAAGTCACAAAAATGATTCACTCACTCCCTCTTCAGAGGGGAGGATATGCTTGGCAAATTAGAGAGAAGTGATTGGATCACACAAGTTGTGTGGTTATTTTAGAGAGAGAAAAAAAGTTGCTGACATCCTTGAGTCTCCTCATTTTGGAGAGCTCCAGAACGGCATATGGCCTGGTAATTAGACTTGGAGGGAATTTGTAATGTAATCGTTAAGAGTTCATTTTAATGAAGGTGTCACACACCCCGCACTAACAAAAAAAAAAAGAAACGGGAAAAGAAATGAAAAAAATCTCCAGGGCAGTTCTATTCAAAGCGACTGACTGTTAAAATGAAGTGATAACTACAGTTATGCAAGAGCCTGCTTGTTGAAAATATAACCAAATAAATGACCGGCGGGTAGTCTGTGTCTTTGTAAGCCATGGTCAACCTCTCACAAATAATTAAACCTGCTTACTTTATACAACTAAATAGAAATAGATTGCCTCTAAGTGTTCCTCAAATCTTCTATTGTCTTCACCTTATAGCGAAGTATAAATAAGTATAGTCAAAGTAAATCTGCCAACACCTGGTCAATGGTGTAAGTAAACTCAGGTCCATGATCCCACTCCTCAGCCTGCGTTCCAGTCTGGTGAGGTCTGCTCTCTGTGGCAGTTTGAGAGTTTGATGGAGACAGGAGATGGGTCTCAGAGGAGAGAGGTCTGTCTGCTCCCCCCTGGCTTTCATTTCAGCAATTAATAGCCAACGCGAGAGTCTTCTGACATTTGTCTATCAGCGCAACTGTGAGTCACAACCCCTAATTAGTGTCTCGGAGAGAGAAAAAAAGACCCAAAAACAAAAGAGTATGGAGTGTGTGGATAAGAGTGTGTGCAATTGTGTGTGTGTGTGTGTGTGTGTGTGACAGAAAGAGAGAGAGAGATGTTCCCTCCGGTGAAGTTTAATGATCAAACCCAGAGGGCTTCACCCGGCGACAGGGGCAGAATAGCAGAATCCAGGCTCATCTGACACATCAGCAGCCGCATTCCGACTCCGACTGGGAGCGGAGCGGAGCCGCAGCTTTATCAATCCCAGCCTGCCTCATTTCCAGGCTCTGCCACGCTGCCCCCTCATCCTCGACCGCACTATTTGGACTTGTTTGTATTATTCCAATTTGTTTGTGACCTAATCAGTGGCGAGATGGTGCCCTCACTCCATCTGAAGATGGATTTGGGTTACAGGACACAATGTGTTTGCTACAGATAACGGCAGATAAAATATGTATTAGTTCTTGCACCAGCTCTAGTTTTTATATCACTTTAGGGAAACAAAAAAGAGGGGGAGAGAGAGAAAATAAAGGATAGAAGAAAAGAAGAGATAGATCAGAATCTTCTTTTAACCATGCTTAACCCCCCCGAACCCCTCCACCCTGCAGCCACAAGGATAATATTGTGAAATCTGGCTGCGTTACACTGTTATTATTAACCTCCGCAATCTCAAGACTCCTCTCCTCACATCCGACCATTTCCAGACCCCAGTTTGTCATCTTTTTCTACCATTCCTCCATTTTTGTCTTATCCTTTCCCTTCCTTTTTCCCTTTTCCCCCCTCTCCCTCTCTCTCTCTCTTCTCCTGACAAGCCCTGGGTTTTCAGAAAAGAAAGCGAGCATTAATTAAGACAGTGCCAGCTGTAATTTTCTTGGGAAGTAAATTTCTGCACAACTAAAGGTTACGGGGACCTTTTCACTGTCAGAATTTACTACAGCCTGTGAATGTTAATGCAACTAATGAAGACATGCTCTCAGTCTCTGAACTTAAAAGTACCACCGGAGAAAGAGAGAGGGAGAGAGAGAGAGAGGGATGGGAGAGAGAAAAAAAGAGAGAAGGAAGGCGAGCAAGGGGAAAAAAAAGAGAAACTCATTTTGACGAATGCGTTTGGAGAGGACACATTAATGCAGAGTCCAGTGCCTCTTATAATTACAGCTAGGAGAGGACTTCATATATTATTCTTTGATGGATATCTGTGTTTCCACCAAACATACGTTCAAATAAACAGCCTGAGTGCACAGAGAGGGAATAGAGCTAACTCACATCATTTCACTAGATTAGGCTTTTTAAAGACCGGCCGGATCAATTTCACTCTTGTGTCACAGAACAACAGCACCCTGTGCCTGAGTGAGGCCCCTGGACACCCAGTCCAGAGCGATTTCAGTGTGGACCCCCACCCTGAAGATGAAGTATAGCGTGTTTCCAGCCTTTAAATAAACAGCTGTGAGCGGCGTCTCGTCTTCAGACATGGGGAGCGGGCAGGTTTGTGCCCAGCGAGGTGTTTGAAAATAAACACAACCTCAACTCTCTCAGAAAATATCAGGCCTGATCAAAGGAGGGAGGGCTGGGAAGGTGGAGGACTCCTGTGAAGGTCCCCATGTGCCACGGCCAGACTGGGCTGTTAAGAAAGAAAAGGCACGTTGTGTTGTTGGCCTGAATTATTTAAACTGGGCCAGACCGGTAGGACCAAAGAGTGACATGTACCATTAGGAGGTGTTATGAGTCTCCACGTAATGGGTGTTTTGGACAAAAATAATAATCAGGGTAAACAAACACACACACACACACTAATATTCACCTACAGGCTCACTTTCACAGGCACCACAAAGAAAGCTCCAGTGTAACCCATGCGCTACCTCTCTCTCTCTTTCTCTCTCTCTCTCTCACACACACACACAGACACATCCCTCTGGAGACTGGCTGGCCAGGAGGATGATCCAGTGATATGGATACAAAGCAGCCCTGTTTTCATAAAGGCCTTGAGTTTTCACATATTCAACCCTCAACTCTCTGATAGCATGAGAGAGATTGGAGGAAAAAAAAATAAACAAAAGAGAAAAAAAGAACAACCCCTTGCTCGAAGCAGGTGTGAGCAGAAACCTTCCCTGTGTGCTGATCAATGACAAGGTCATAAAGCGCCGTCCGAGAGACCAGAAGAATTCCTGAAGAAAGTAATATTTCACCTGAGGCGAGAGAATAATTTCACTTTCTCCTGATCAGTTTAAAAAATCTCCTCTGTCAGAGACGGCAGCTTTATACAAATTAATGGCCTTTAGTGAAAATCTCCCGCGCTTGGGTTATTAATTGTTAAAGTGCATGCATTAAACAAAATGAGTAAAAAGTAATTTTAATAAATTATCTTCTCTCCGAAAACCTGCCCTGAACAGGGGCGCCGGACTGCCCAGCTGAGCTGTATCGAACATGATCTCTCCGAATAATTCGGAATAAATAAGAGGCGAGAGGGTGGGGACGCCAGCGGAAGAGTAATGAAGGTAACACTCATGGCCTCCTCGTTATCCCTCATAGCTCGCGCACAATTAGCTTAGCCTTCCTTACCCCTCACACACACACGCGCACGCTTTGTTCTTGGATTACCTCGTTCTGTCGTTTGATGATATTCCCCGCAAGGGCCGACTGTGCTAAATGGACAATGATTCCTCCCATCCAAAGTTAGCTGTAGCTGGGTGGACAGGCCAAAGATAGCTTTGTAATTACAGGACTTTCTGGTCAGCTGCACACGATCATAGTGGATGGACAGTTCCTAGTCTGCCCGACCTCATGCACGAGACCTAAAACATCACACTCTTCTAAGCTGTGCCTGGCTTTTGGCAGGTTGTGTGTGTGCGTTCGTGTCTACATGTGTCTGAAATCCAACTTGTTGATGAAAGAGAGAAACAGAGAGAGAGTTTTTAATTCCTCACACTAAAAAACTTTCCTCATGTAAAGTGATTCCACATTGACGGATGGAACATCTCCCAACGCTGCTCTGTGTTTTGAGAGCAGTCAGGAAATCCAATTCCAATCAGGAGACGACGTCGTCATGGCGCCCCACACACAGGTGCGAGCCTGACTGACTCGCGCAAAACAAAGTCCGTCTGATGACTAATCAGCAACACGGCCATCCTGCTCACGCTCCTTGTTTGGCCTTGTCCAGATGATATCATCCTGCCCATTGGCTTCACTGATCCGAAGACCATTAACTTAACAGACAATCATGTCACGATGGTGCTTCAGGTCTTGTCTGGACAGTTCCCAAAACAATTTGAACACATACACATAATGCATACACAGATAAACACAAACCCATACACATATACACATACACACAACTTACTATTCATTTATACTGTATAATCATAATCATAATCAAAATGGGTGCAGGATTAAAGGGCAACTTGCATTAAGGGCAACCTAAGGTCTATTTTTGCATGGTAGTGAGTGTACAAAATTAAATTAATCAGAATAGTTTTGTGTAAGACGGGAATATAACTAAGCAGCATAGCATAGCCTTTGGGGGCTGCTTCCTTACAATAAACATCACTCTTTTAGATAAGCTAAAAAAACTCATGACATGCTATGGAGAGGGTCTCTGCAGACAAACGTACATATTTGTAAGCGAAAAGAAAGGACATAAAAAAATTTTTTAAAGGAAAACTGGCGATTTTTCACATAGACCCCCATTTCTCGAGTACTGTCGATACGAAATAAAATGAAGGAAAAAAATGGTGCTACTTAGCTTGAGTTGCTACAGCCAACAGCTATAGGAGCCAGGCAGCTACAGTGCTACACTCTGGGGGCATGATTTTAAAGATGCCATATGCCATTGCATTTTCCACTCAAAACTGCAACTTTTTAGGCCACAGTTGTCCTTTAAATAACTGTATTTCATGTATGTTTCACATTCTATCCTCTTACCCCATCCCCCACCACACACACACACACACACACACACACACACACACACACACAGGCACCCATCACACTCAGACATGTAAAGTCAGACACCATAGACTGACTGATAGCTAGTTCAGGTGTTGCCATTTTCTCCAGAGGGAGAGGAGCAGGGTGTGGGGGGAGTCAGGGTGTAGGGAAGAGGGATGCTATTTCCCAAATTTGGCCCCTAGGACAAAAAAGCCTGCTTGATATTCATCGAGCTCCGAATTGCAGGCATTGTAGTGAGGCGGCACAAATCTATTCACAATGATAATGAACAAATGTCATACATCTGGCTCTTTCGCCCCTCTCAGCCTGACTGATAGTCATCAACAGGGCATGTTGAGACTGGGAGGCAGTGTGTATGTATGTGTGTCTCTGTGTGTGTGTGTGTGTGTGTTTATCTATGCAGACATACCCTACAGCTGTGCGGGCCATCCCTGTTAGATGCTCCTGACTCCTGCCTGCTGTTATGAATGAAAGCCCTGTGGCTCCTTCTTGCATTGAGACAGCGCTTCACGATCAACACTTGTCACGTCTGATTGAAAAATAACAGCACTGGGCGGGGCCTAGTGAAGAAGATGCTGCCATTGTTTTTTGCGTGTGCGTGTGTGTGTGCGTACGCATACACATGTTTCTAGGTGTGTGTGTGTGTGTGTTTGAAGATGTCTTGAATGTAAAGCAATACAACCAGTAAAACAATTTGTCTGTAGTGATTGCTATTGTTTGTTAAGCATTAGCCCATCGGCAAAAGTGACAACTTTTATCTATTTGCTTGGTCTCTCCAAGTCAACATTAGAAGGTGCACACTAACAAGCTGTGAGAGCCTTGGACTCAATTACCAGAGAATGTCGGGCCATAAAAGAACTTGAGAGGTGGCACTCAGGGATATCAATGCCTCTTGTAGACACTAAATTGCTTTGCAATGGAAACGTGGTCAAATACTCACTACATAGCATTCTGGGAAGATTCAGTGACTATTAGAGCAAGATAAAAAAGGAGAGTGAGAGAGTTAGCTCTGCAGAAATATATGAACACCTAGTTGCCTTAAGGGGTTGTCTGACATGGTACTGTTATTTTATCAGCTTAAATCAGTGTGGTCATCATCAGCTTTAAAACACATGAGCAGAATGCAGAAGAATGACCTACACAGATAGTAAATATTGTGTGACCTGTGATGTGGCTATGGTCAGTTCTGTTCTTTGGATGTACTGTATCTGTGATTTATGTGTGTGTGTTGTGCACAACTATTCTGAGGGTGTTCGCTTGTGAAGTCCATAACTGATACACCCACTCGCCATGACCTAGTCGCCATGGGAGAAGAGTGGGAGGCAGGCCGAAGGTTAGAACAGCCGCACATCCACAGCAGACACAGACGCTGGTGGGAAAAAAATAATGCTTTCAGCGTCACCTTCACGGCAGCATGTTTTCAAAAGTCCCCTGTTAACAGGCAATACGAAGGGAAAAGGGAGTTCTTTTTAATTCGTCGGCATTGCTGTACTTGGGGTTAAATGTCTGCCATGGTTTCCGTGTATTTGCATCTGATTAGCATAGCAATACTCTCAGGGCTAAGGCAAGGCAGGCCAGACAGGGGGAACCTGTAATTTCATTAGGTCACACATCTAAGTGTTTAACTTGGAAACCAAGCTAATGTATTCATTGTTGTCATACTTGGGTGGATAGGGGCCAGGGAGATAGCGTGAGTGTATTTGCGCTGACTGGAAATGTTATGTTTATACTGGACAAGAGGAGGTGGAGAGGGAGGGCAGCCGGATTCCGCTAGCCCAGGATCGCCCAGGGTCCTCTAACGCGGAGATCAGAGGAAGCGGTGTTGCTTTAGCGGGACGTCACACAGCGCGGGGGCTCAATTTAGGTCATTATCAATGCCAAAGTTGAGAGAGCTGTCTGTGATGCTTTCCCAGCCCTATCCACATTCGACAGCCGCCCTCCACTTTATTCAGACCCTACTTTGAGTTTGAGAGAGGACACTGTTTTATATTTAAGTTCGCCCCCTTTCTTTTCTTTGGTGTGGTAGATATTAAATTGGTGCGAAAAGAGGGTGCCCACTCCTATGCCCTTGAAAGAGGCAGCCGCGCAAAAAAAGAAAAAAAAAACAGTGTGCTCTGGAGAGCGTGCAGTAAATTACCGAGAGGAAAATATGAAAAAACAACAGCAATAAAGGAGCGGCTGTAGGTGGCTCTTAGAACGCTCGCACTGATATGTTACATAAATCATTCTAATGCGAGTCTAAAAAGTGTGCATATTTTAATAAGGCATAGAGAGAGAGGGCACACCGCTGAAGACTTGGACACGCACACATACACACGTGCACGCACACAAAGATACACACACAGATACACACACATGTCAACAAGCACACATGCGCACACAGACACACACACACACACACACACACACACACACACACACACACTTTGCCCATATTTCCACTCTTCCAATGTTAAGCACACAATACTAAGACACACTAGCAGCACTCTTATTGTCGTGGTGTACTTAAATTTGTATCTCAGCATGTATTCCGCCGTGGAGCCATTACGACGGCAGACTTGGCTGCACAGGGCATGGGCTCACCTGGGACTGGCTGCGTTCTTATTGACATTAATCAAAACTCAGACAGAGCGTCTGGAAAGCCAACCTCAGTCCTCCTGCCCCTCCAGAGATATTGAATATGCAGATTCAAGGGGTGTGTGGGGCCAATCTGCAAGACTAAAGAATTTAATTGCCCCCAATAACATAGACTGTGCAAAAAGGGATAAAACCAGCTCTCTTTGTCTATCATTACAATCCTAGTTTATGTTGACACCTTGTCAAAAAGCATCCAAAGACGTATAGGATATTGATGCTTGATAGAGTGAATGAAAAAAAAAGCCTTTCAGTTTTTTCTTGTGAATGAAACATTCTTTATCTTAAACAAAGAACTGGAGCTAATTGCTTTGTTTGTGCGGACTGAGTCACTAGCAGGCAAACAAACAGTGTCCACACTGAGCCATCCCCATCTGCAGTGCACAAGCCCGCTTTGATGGAGCGCCGCGTGTCGGGGGGAATTTGTCACCCATATACATGCTGTGCCCTTAAGAAAATGACGGTGCTGTCAAAAGGCAGGGGGGGCCTGCGACACTTTGGATATAAATCCAGCCAAGAGATAAAGAAAGTACATGATAAATTAAGCAGTGCATATAAATTCTTAAGAGCCTCCATTTTAATGCCGGTCATTATTCAACAAATTTTTCTAAGAAATGCCACATAGGCAGGAACAAGTAATTAGAGGGAGAAAAGTGAAACTGTCACACTTAATGGTTTACTCCGGTGCCTCACCTTATCCTACGGAGAGGGTAGAGGACCAAAAAGGGTGGGGGCTGGGGGTGGCAAGACAGAGGCTGAGGGAGAGGGGAAATGGCACAGAATGCCCTGGCAGCCATTACAGCTGTTCAAAGAGGTCCTCGTGGGCAGCTTAAGGTAAGCCTTTCGAATGCACTCCCTAAATTGGTCAACTAAAGTGATGCTTGGTCCTCTCCTAAAACCCTCCCCTCCCTGAAAAAAAAAAAAAATACAGTATATATATATATGTGCCCACAGTCCCCCAATTGTCCCCCCCCCCCCCCCCCCCCCGCTTTCTCTGATGGCCAAGGCCTCGATAAATCTGAAGTCACAGGGGATATTGTTAGTGTTGGGCAAAGTACTATTAAAATGAAAGGGAAATTTATGGATGACACTTTGTAACAATTAATCAGGTTGTGTTGATTAATAAAGTTGGTGGGCTATTCTCCTGAAACCTGTGAGGCTATGAGCATTGTCAGATGGATCATTTTATTCATTATTTTTGATTAATACACTGGGATACTCTGACTTCGAGAGAGAGAGAGAGAGAGAGAGAGAGAGAGAGAGAGAGAGAGAGAGAGAGAGAGAGAGAAAGGAGAAAAAAAACTTATCTGCCATGCAAAATCATAAATAGTGAATGAGAATGTGTACGCTTAACCTTGGCCATGGCAAAGAGATTTCAGGGGGAGAAATGTGCATATTCAGCAAATAAATTGCTGCAGGGATTAAAAAAACAAATTGGGGGGAGTTTGATGAACATCACCTCTCCAGACCTGTCCGTCTTCCATGGACGCAAGTGATTAATTAGTTTGTTTAGATACTCAATTAGTCCAGTGAAGCAGAGAGAGAGGGGGAGCAAGGGACACAGAGAGAGCGAGGGAGCGAGAGAGCGAGAGGGGGAGAGGGACAGAGAGAGAGTGGGCCGACTGATAAGGACAAAGGAGGAAAATAAATGTGACTCCCTTTATTTTATTATTTCTCCTACCATTTCCTCTCTCTCTCTGCGTCTCCCTCTCATTCAGTCATTTGTAAAGTAAGCACTCACACTCTTGCACTTCCATGTTCTCCCAGAGCCCCCCTCTTTTTTTGGCTGCCATGGCGTGGGCTGGAGCGAGAGTGAGGAGGTGAAAAGCCCACATAATCACCGCTTCACTGAAGGTTTCACATTTAAGCATTCATCCTGGGCTCTGTCTGCTCTCACAAAACCCTCCCTGCCTCGTCTCCTCCGAGGACTCCCATTTCATACTGGATAACCAAATTAAAAAAGTGCGGAAGAAATGGTAAAAATGCTTCCTATTCGAATATTATGAGGAGGATGGATAGCAATCCATGTCTCTTACACATCGATAAATGTTTTATTAGGACACAAATCAAATATTCACCATAATCACGAGTCTAACGTATTTCAAAAAGATGCTGTATGCATGCATGTCAATCAACATGATTTGCCTCTTTAAACCATAAAAATAAGTGCCCTGAGGAAGAAAAAGACATTTTAGAGATGACTTTTCAGGACTCTTTGAGCTTGTTCTCTGTTGGACGTTGTCATGGCATAGAGACATAGAGACTCTGCGCTCCCTCCCTGGCCTTAACCACATCTCTGCAGCATGTGGAGCGGTGCCACTTGATTAACCCCCAGAAAAGAGGGGAACAATCAGATTAGGCCGCTGAGCTTCACCAAAGCATGACTCTGCCTTCAATCAACAGCCGCTCGGACCTTTTATTAGTTAAAGATGCTTTGGCCCCATTTGGAGGAGAATCTGACAGGGAGAGTGCTGTCTGTGTCTGTGTGTGTGTGTTTGTGTGTCTGTGTGTGTATATGTGTGGGTGTGTGTATGTGTGTGCGTGTGTGTGTCTATGTGTGTGTGTGTATGTGTGTGGGTGTGTGTGCATGTCTGTGGGTGTGTGTATGTGTGTGTGTGTGTCTGTGCGTGTGTGTGTGTGTGTCTGTGTGTGTGTGTGTGCGTGCGTGCGTGTGGGCATGCATGCGCGCGCGCGTGTGCTCCTTCCTGCCCGGTTTCCGTCACGTCACACCCTTGCGTCAGTCACGTCACACACTTGCGTCACAGTCAACTCCTCCACTCCAGTGGTGCCTCCACCTCACCCGCCAGATGTGACACCAACACAGAGACTCACATCAGAACCGTCGTGTATTTAATCAGTTCATTACTCAGCCACTGCCGAGGCAGCAACATCTGGCCTGTTACGGTTCCTCTCAGCTGAACACAACCACAAACTGCAGAACTGGTTCTGGGGCTGACCTTTACACGTGGTCACAAGTACTGACTGACCACAGTGGATTCAAACGTATATGCTCCTAGAAGTCAGAGACAGAAGCAGGAGGCCGTTTATTGCTTAAGGGAAAGATCGTGAAATAAATCTGTGCCCTTTCATATTTTTTTAAACTGTGTGTGACTACATTTCCCTGTATAACAATATTAAAAATGAGACCTGAACGGTCTGAATCCACCAGCTACCACATGGAGTGCATACACCACACGCTGTCAACACTCAGTCACAAAGGACTGTGTCCTTCATGCGATCTCTTCGTTAGTGTCAGCCGTTCCACGATGACCAAGAGGTCGACAAACAGGTGCAGCCATGCTTCCGGAGACTTCTGTCTGTTTAGTGTCGGAGTAATGTGTGTGTGAGGGAATGACTACCAGACACCATTCACCCTGCCTCTGCCTCTGCCTCCATCTCTGTCTCCCTCCCCGGCCCCGGCCTCTCTAAATGGAGGATGCTGTGAGTCATTGGTGTGATTGACAGGCCGTGCCAGGGCTCAGGCATGCTGTCTTGGGAGGTCGCCGACGTGCTGAGGGCTGGACATTAATTATGGACGCGCGTCTGTTTCTCTGATGACTGCAAGCTGCTTGGTGCGGCCCCCTCTCTCGTTAGACACACACACACACACACCACGCGCGAGCACACACATGCACACAAACACTCACACACATACCGCTGCACACGAGATGAACACACTTCCAAGCGAACCCCTTCCTCACTTTGTCACATTGCATTTGCTAAAACAACAGTGAAAACATAACTGCTCTGCCTCTCTCTCTCTCTCTACCCCCCCTCTTCCTTTGTGTCCTCATTCTCCCCCTTCAACCACCCTGTACGAATGGTTGGTTTCATGTGTGTGTGTGTGTGTGTGTGTGTGTGTGTGTATGGTGGGTACTTATGTGTGTGTGTGTGTGTGTGTGTGTGTGTGTGTGGAGAGGGGGGTGTTAGTCTGCATGGTTTTGACTGCTTCTCACCGGCCTGATAACCCGCCAAGGAGACTCAAAAGAGGCTGCTAATGGACTCAGCCCCCGAGTGCTTGTCACACAAACATTTCTGCTGTCACAGCATTTTATCACACACACAGAAAAAAAGGAGAGAAAGGGAGGGAGAGAGAGAGAGTAAGCAAGGAAACACAAGGCCACGCAAATAGACTGCTAACGCCTGCTCCCCATGCCAGTGTCCTAGCAACATGTCTTTCAGTGCATCACTGTACACATATCAGCCTATTCCCTATGCAGGCTTCTTCAGGATGGATGATATTTACCAGCCAATTGCATCCGAGGGAAATAGGATTTCTGAATACTACAGGTCTGACATTCATCTAAGAGCCAGCTCTGTTATGTGGGTGCCATTTACTGGGTTCCATGAAATTGTGGCAATGTCAGCAATACAATACGAGTTTTTCAGGGAGTGCTATTTATTTATTTGTTTGAGCATCTCAAATGATCCCTGTGCCTTGAACTCAAAGACAAGCAGCTAAATCTGTATTTATTTGCCAGGCAGTAGTGAGCAGAGGACACACATGAACTGTCCCGGCTGCCATCACTGGGCTAATTACTGTACTTCTCTGAAAGCTGCTCCGGTCTCCCTCTCTTCCTCTCCTCCTCTCTCTTCCTCTCTCTTCCTCCACTCATTTACATGTCCCTCCATTCAAGTAGGAGTTGAGTGGCTCTCTGTTAGCTGGCTTAACTACACCAAAGGGGCAGAAAAGAGATAGAGTTGACAAAAAGTACAAAAAGAAAATGAGAAAAGAAAAAAAAAAGCTTGTCTGGTATTGCGTTGCTCAGGGATCAGACATTTCACCATCCCCAAAGGTCCAGATCTCTGTGGCTTGATATAATTCAGCACAAATCGCTGCCCCTCTCGTAACAGAGAGCGGCTGGCCGAATTCCCCAGGCCCGTGTTCCGCCGCTGTCTGGCGCTTAGCTGAGCCCACTCTTCAAATAAGCCTAACCAGGAGGGACTAGCCCCCCCCCCCCCACCCCCTGTCCTGGCCCCCCCATCTCCCTGCGCCACCTCCTTCCTCCTCCCCAAACTCCAGTCTGAGTGGCATAAATTATTGATGCCAATCTTCAGATGCATTTGTCGCATCGCAAAAGTTGGACGGGAGTTTGGGAGGAGGAGGGGAGAGGGTGGTGGGGGGTTGAAAGGGGGGTGGGTGAGAGTGGGGGTGGACATGTTTATGTTTGTGTGCCCATGGTTGACTGGGTCACCCCTGGCCAATCCACACCTCTGACACTTACACCACCTGAAGTCCCCCCCCCCACACTAGTCTTATCACTCTATGCTCATCCCTCTACTCCAACCACATGTGTCACACACACACACACACACACACACACACACACACACACACTGCATCAGTTTAACTCCATTTTTTTCTCTTTTTTTTCTTGGTGGGCCCAAACTGACAAACACACAAACCATTTGTGATGTAGAACAGAGCGTGAGACAGGCTTTTAGGCCTCTGCGGATGACAGTTGAGGGAACAGACTGTGGATGAGTGGGGGAGGGAGGGGTCCGGGGCGGGGGGCAGCCATGCAACTTTAAAGAGACAACACAATGTGAGAACCGTTTGTTTTGGAGAGACACGGAGAGATAGACAGACAAAGATAGGGGAGAATGAGAGAGATGGAGTGAGCAAGAGAGAGTGCGAAAGAGAAAGACATTCAATTTTCTTTTCAAATGTATAAGTCATGGAATGGGAGCACTTTGACATTTAGAATCCTATGATTTCTTTCTGTGTCACATTTATGGCCTCACTCGTCAGATGCAATATCATAGCTCTTCATTGTCACTCTCAACACTGTAAACAATATCCATAAGCATTTCCACTGGTTGAATATAATTCGCCTTGGGTAAGTGCTTTTTATGATGTCTGCAATTCTGGATAAGGTCAGGTTGCTCAGCTAAATAAGGCTGTGTATGTATGCACCACTGTGCCTTAAGATTCTAATAGCACTTTGGAACCTACTTGTGCAATGTTTAGAAGAAACTGTGGGATGTTCAGTTTATTCACTTTGCCAAAAAAATAGTAATTATTTATCATACACTGGATACCATTTGAGTTTCTTTCTGTGATAATAATAAAATATTTATTTTCTCTGTGTGAAATGGTATTCAAATATGCATGGCATGAAATGATGGTAATGTGACAATCAGGTTGAGGTATGTTGTCAATGTCAGTATTCATAATGGGTTTATATCACAGCATATACAAACCAGCATAACCTCCCACAACTCCTCACTACAAATACAATTTCAAAACAGTCCATATACAGTATGTGAGTGGCAAATTAACAAATACAGAAGTCACTGAATAATTAAATAAGAATAATTAAATATTGTTCATAACCTATGCTCATTATGTTTAATTAGTATGAGACCCATCAGATTGGCATTTCATTTTAAATTTTATTATTGTTCTAGTTGTACAAAAATGTCAGGAATACTTCCAGAAATATGTATAAAATGTTATTTGTTTGTACACATGTAAGATAAAAAAGCAAACAATGCAAAAATAATATTCTAATCTTCCTGGAAAATGTGATTATCACAGGCCATTTCCAAGCGTGTGCATCAGTAAACAGGGATGATTTGTAGCCCTGAACTCAAGGCTCCAGGTCTGTGGGGCTCCTTGGTTACCTGGATACATTTGCAGAAGTAGCAAGGCCTCAGACTTCTGAAGCCACGGCAACAACAACAAAAACGGCAATAAAAATCATTCATCAAAAATAGTCAGTGAACGGAGCAATTCATTCAGCAGCCCGGGAACAGAAATATCATCAATATTTGACATTGTTTTATGGTGAGAGCACTTGATTTCAGTCCCATATGCTCGGAATGACCACTGGCTATCAATTACCATGGTTGAGATTTGTGTGCATTTCACAAGCTTTTTTCTTTATTTTCTCCTCTCTGCTGTTGCCGTGTCAACATTACTCTCCCTCAGTCCCACCCAGACCACCTGAACCTGCCCCCCCCTCCCTCCTCCCTCTGTAGTCTCCTGCTCAGTGTCCCCATAACACACTTTCGCTAATGTCGCTGTTGTGTTTGGAGACCACTGCTGGACCCGGGGCCTCCCTCTCCCTCCCCTATCTTCCCCTTTCCCCTCTTTCTTCCCCTCCTTCTCTTTTCTTTCCCTTCCCCGGGGGCATGGGGCTAAGGTGACTGCGGTGGGCTGTGTGGCGGTGGTGGCGGCGGCAGGTCCCTCGGAGGCTAGCGCCGCAGTGATTTGTTGGTGCGCGAAGACTAATGAAGTGGTCGCCGTGCCACCCTGCTTCTTTTGCAAGATCAATTCGGCCCTGGCGCGACGGCATGTTTTATGAATGATGGAGACCTCCCCAGGCCATCCATATACCTGCGCGCCGGCATCACCGCAGGCTCCCTCGGCACCCGGAGGCAGGGATCCGGCCATCCTTCTTGTTTGCAGCACAATACATTACGGCATGGGGGCCCTGGCAGCCCGGCGACGCGGCCACTAACTGCTGAGAAAGACAGAAAATGGTTAATGACTCTGTGATCTCCTCCCCAGAAACATTCAAATCGCTCCGGCACAATGTTAGCCAACGCGTGACGGCACTTGCCACTCCGCCTGGCTGCGGCGGCAATCTTAGTCACTTCAATCTGACAACACAGCGATATGAGTATGGGGAGTGGGGTGGGGTGGGTGGGGGGTCACTCTGAATAATTTGAAAGAGAGGCCATTTTGAGTTTATCTTGTGAAAGTTCCTAAAATGGCTAGTGTAGCCCTCACTACTCACTGACCTGTGATCCCTACTGTGTGTTTGGGCTGCATCTGTTTCAGGGTAATGAGAGTGGTTTACCATATCTAATGCAGGCTGCAGCCTGATGAATCCCGCAGATAATGGTGTGTTTGTCTGGGTGATTAAGTGTTCTCCCTGTCCCAGTAACACTGTTGCACTCCTCCATAAAATAGGTGGAATAAAAGAAGGGGGAGAGGAGGATAAAAAAATAGAAAAGAAATACCACCACCCGATAGTCATTGAGCATTATTTAATGAATAAAAAGAGGCAGCCCATCCTAATTAGGCCTTGGCAGTGTGCAGAGGAAAGGAGGGAAGTGGAAAGCAGTGCTTTGACTGTGAGATGCTACGCCCTTTGGCTCTTTCAGGCGTACTCCACTGCAGAGCGTGTGTCAATAAGAAAAATCTGATGCCAGTGTTTTTTTGTATTCCGAGATCACAGTGCCGCGCTCATCTGAAGCTTCGATGGCATTTTGAAACGAGAACATCGTATATAAAGATGTCATGAGCGCTGCCTCCTGCCGAGAGGTTGAAAGGGAAAAGTAGAGCACAATGAATACTTGCCAGAGTTTTCTGGAAGCTATGAAATTTAAAGGCCTCCCTTTATTTTCGCTTAGATTAAAATAAAAAAGGGTGGGGGAAGAAAGAGAGGGAGATGGAGAGAGAGAGGGAGGGAGAGAGGGGATGAAGCTCCACTCTTGTACTTTTAATCGGAACTTTGAGATTGATTGGCTCAAGCTGTCAGTAAATCACAGGCGCGCTGACAGTAGCCTTCTTTTATGATAATCCGAGTGTCAGAAGTGAGTGGGGGTGCGGCGGTGGTGGGGGTGGAGTTAGCGGTGAGAGTGAGAGTGTGTGGGGGCGTGCAGGGTGTGTGTGTGTGTGTGTGTGTGTGTGTGTGTGTGTGTGTGCGGGGAGGGGGGCACCTAGCTACCTACCAATCGTACAGTGGCACGCAGAGACGGAGGAGCCCAGCACACAGGGGAAGCTGTAAGGGTAGTTAATGCTTCCTCTCATTTCACTGCAGAATGAGAGAGAAAGGAGAACAAATGTAGAAGAGAAAATGTGTTATGAACTGATGATTCTCCCCGATACTTTTGTGTGTGGTAAAACGTGAATAAGTTATCAATAAATGTAATCGAAAGGGACGCCTGTGTGCCAATAACTGCTCCTGGAAACAATGCAGGTGGTGAATATTAGATATTTTCCAGCGAGCTTTTTTTGCTTCACTATTTGTCAGAATAATCAGAGAATGCCTTCGCTTCTGCCTTTCAGGCGATCTGATTGATATCCGTGTCTCCAAGGAGCCGTATTATTCCTAGGCCAGATGCATGGCCTTCTGGGAAATGAAGAAAATGGGCTTTGTATTTGTGTTTTCCTCTTTTGACTTTGCACTCTTCAGTGTACGGTTTCATCCACTTCTGTAGCAAATTGTTCTCTCACCAATGAAACAGCAGTAGTGTGTTTAAAGCTCCATCCCTCCTCTGTAGCCCTGGGCAAACTACCCCCTTGGTTTTGTCATCTTGCCTCCACTCCAGTACCAAAGAGAATGTCTAAAAACATGAAGAGCTTCTTCTAACAACAGCTGTCTGTCTACACACACAACATATTTAATACTGAATGTATATGCATTTAGTATTCTGCCTAGATCACAATGATGTCAACACACACACACACACACATGGAGAAAACACACACACACACACGCACACACACACACACACACACACACACACACACACACACACACACACAGAGCAGAGGAGTGGGGGGTTAGAGAGAAAGAGAGAGATGCATACACACACAATTACGTGCATAGGCGCTTTGGCAAACTCCCACACATGTATACGTACCCAAACGCACACACAGCTGAAACCAGTCTGTGGGTGAGATTGACCATGAGATAACTCGGCAGCAGTGAAGCCCTCTCTTGTTCCCCAGAGTGTTCTACATTTATTTTCCTTTATATATTATTCAAGTTAAAATAATTAATTCAGGATATTAAATCAAGATGTTGGAAATCAATCCAAACCCTCTCTCTGTCTGGCTTTCATTAGGGCTCTGCGACTGGAGCTGGTTAAACAAGCCCTCACTTCACAGGCATGCTGAAGCACTTACGTGGCATCCGATTGGCTGGTTAAACAATCTTTTTTATCCTGCTTTGTCATACTGAAACACTTACGCTACATCCCATTGGTTGGCCCGACATTTGCCTGAGCATTGTCGAGGAGAACAATAACGCCGAGAGGCCTGGATAAAATATATTCTGTTGGATTTTCTGATCCCATTGTGTGGCTCAACTGTAATTTGACAAGTCCCAAAAAAGTGGCTGTTGCTCTTCCTCCTTTTGTCAATGGTGTGTCAATGCTTGCGGGTTATCTTACACAAAATATTTGATTACTTGTTTTACGTGTTCCAATGTTAAGGAACATGTTTGTCCTTTTTAGTATTGGAAAATGAATTAAAAAAAATGCTATCAATCTTTTTTTAAAGACCAGTCATGTTAAGTTGTCAAGAGGCTGTGATAAAAGAAATCTGAACTAGTGTGTGGGGGCTCTGATCATTATCTAAATGTATATTCATGACATTACCACTGTCATTTCTGAAAATTAGTCAGCGGCCAGAAATTAAGCAACATAGACACACATTATCATTACATGAAGTCTGATCAGTGTTTTTCCTCCAGAGAAGCAATGATTGATTTTTATGAACGCAGCTTGTCCTTTAGGCCGAGAGAAACAGAATCTGGTGCATCTTTACGAGGCAACTCGGTTAAGTAAAGGTTAACGGCTGGCCGACTGTGTTTGGGGGTCTGAGGGACTCCAGACTTGTATATTATTGTCATCTTTATGTGCTTTCCTCTACTGTCTCCCAGAGAAGACACTCTGGCTACTGCTTTTATGGGAAATCCGCTCAGGATCCACCGCGTCTGCAAGAATCAATACTCCAGTGAAATGACACCATGTTGGACTTATCCTGTTTTATGTTGATGGTTGGCTAATTTTGGAATGGAGACAGTTTCTCCCTCTCTTCTCCCTTTCCCTTTCTCTAGCTTTCTCTCTCTCTCTCTCCCTCTCTCTCTCTCTTTCTCTCTGCGGCGACAGACATGGTATAATTTTGCGGTAAAAACATCAATCAGACCAGTGGGGTTATTTGGCTTAAGGGGGCCGGATGGA
This sequence comes from Alosa pseudoharengus, assembly GCF_046254945.1. NCBI lineage: Eukaryota > Metazoa > Chordata > Actinopteri > Clupeiformes > Clupeidae > Alosa > Alosa pseudoharengus. The sequence continues at coordinate 32,061,103 of NW_027468630.1, read as the reverse complement.
AGGTGAATTTATTGATGGAAAATGTATCTATATACTCTTAGAGGCACTTTGAACCTGAAATCTCTATTCGGGTGATAACTTCAGGTTGTTAAAGTGACAGCGAGCTGGGGCGGGCGTCCGAGTAAGGAATGTGGGGGCCAGACCTGACAATTAGAGCGCTGTATTTCACACACACGCTCACATGGGGATGAGCGCGGAGAGGCCGGGGTCAGGACACACACAAACACTGGCTGACTATGCACACACACACACACACACACACACACACACACACACACACACACAGAGAGAGAGAGAGATGCAGAAACAAATACACATTCGCAGTAAGTATAAAAACAAATGTGCTTTAAATGGTAAAAACCTGAGGTACATTTTAAAAATATACTAACAGCATACTAACAACTATACACATCAAAATGGGCAATCAGCTGGGGGGGGGGGTGTTTTGGCTTTTTGGGTGTATGGTGCTTTTAATACTTTTTATATAGTGTTTTTTGTTCAACAAGTGCAGTTTTTCAGTTACAACACATTTGTTTCAGTAGTCGGCGTTCTAATCCAAACTGTAGTACTTTTAAAAAAAGACACTCAATATCTGCCATGGAACTCAAAGTGAGTAATTACTCTAATTAACAGCCTTTTCATATGACATATTGGCAATCTATTCCTGAGTGCACAGAACTGTGAGTTTGTGTGTGTGTGTGTGTGTGTGTGTGTGTGTATGTGTGTGTGTGTGTGTGTGTGTGTGTGTGTGTGTGTGTACCTGTAGCAGATGAGTTTTGGCTGCTTTGAGGGAGGCCTGGCATGGCTACCACGCATGTGTGTGTGTGTGTGTGTGTGTGTGTGTGTGTGATGTGTGATGCACACTCGCCAGAGATGTTTGTGCTGTTTTGAAGGGTGTGTAAATTAGATGCCTGTCCAGTGCCACGCCAATCCACATCACCCCACACCCCCCCACCACACACACATACACACACACACACACACCATCTCCACCCCAGCTCTCTTGCGTTGCTTTCCAGTCACGTCAGGGGCTGCAGCTAAAGGCTGCTCTGTGACATTGAGAGACCTGTCGAAAGTGTCTGGACTTATTTCATGTAAGATACCCCAGCCATTAGCTCACACTGACCTTTAGTACAATTTCATTCTGTCAGATTCACACCCTCCCCAGCGCCTCCCTCCATGTGCATGTCTGTATGTATGTGTGTGTGTGTGTGTGTGTGTGTGTGTGTGTGTGTGTGCATGCTCGCATACACCTGAGAGTGTACAAAATAAGAATAAAAAAGAAATCCATTTCACCTGAAAACAGAGCATATCTGAATGTTGTAGGGGAGAAGATTTTATCCCCCCCCAAAAAAAAACAATAATCGCATACTTACAAACACTCGCAAATGTACACGGACACACACATTTGTATTGCGTTTTTTAAAATCCTCCGTAATTGAAAATTAATTCAGCAGACGTCCAGAGAAATCGATAAAGAATTAATGAAGGGAAAGAGGGAGTCATTAAAGGCAATAAAGCCAGGGCTCATGATGAAGATGGCATCAGAGTGGGGGGGGGGGGGGCAGACAGAGACAGACAGAGGGCTGGTGTCACTCCAGTACCGGGCCAGGCTCATAAAAATGACACAGATGCGAGGAAAAATAGATATAATCAAATACAAGGCAGCCTGACTCACCCCACCCCCAAATATGATTCCATCTTTATCTCGTATCCACTTTCCTAATGGCGGGAAATGTCTGCCACAGGTTCAGCTCAATGAGAAGATTTTTTTCCTTTGGTGTGTGTGTTGATTATGTTGAGTGGGCAATCATGAACACGCTCCACAAATTAAGCAAAAAAGTATTTTCATATGTTGTGGTGCATTTGCATACTCTTTTTTTTCTCTCTCTCTCTCTCCCTCTCTCTCTCCCTCTCTCTCCCTCTCTCCTCCTCTCTGGGTACTTTGTGTCTGGCCCCAGCTGTGGGACATATCAGGCCTTTAAATCAGGCTGCTCGTTGCTGCTAGCTCTAGGCTAGCGGCAGCGGTAGCACTCTCGGGCTGCCTCCCTGACAAAAGGCGCTCATCCCCAGCCATAAAGCTGCCAGGCAGGGCCTCCGCTGGAG
>NW_027468630.1:32051497-32053997 GCF_046254945.1 Alosa pseudoharengus | reverse complement strand
TTCCCCAGGTTTCAGTCTTGTGAGAGGCAATGTCTTGATATCCGATAGGCTCCCCTTCAGTATGCACTACAAACAAAGCCGGCCCTGGAAATGAAAAGTGTTTCTTTCACCTCTCCATTTTGTCAGTCCACTAAAAGGCTTTAGAGATGACTCTTGGTTTTAACAAGCTGTAGTAATACAAAAGATTGAGAGGATTTTTGTGTAGCAAGCTGGGCGAAAGCAAGCTGGGAGAGAGAGCAAGAAATGGACTCCAGCAAATTTAGAGCTTAGATCTAAATTACAGTCCTTTTCACTCATTTTTATTCTGTTCTGACTAATGGCGTTATCAGACTATAAAACACTGCAATTCCACAGCTAAGTGCTTTTCCCCATGGCTGCAAACACTGGCCTCAGCCCAAATACAGCCGAGGGGATTTTTGTGTTGCATTAATTTATCGTGATCACAGTTTTGCTGACATTTTACATGACATTCAACAGGACAGGACTTGGGTACAATTGAAAATGGTGTAGAGGCCAAAACAACATACAGGACATTGCTTTGTGTGTGTATGTGTGTGTGTGTGTGTGTGTGTGTGTGTGTGTGTGTGTGTGTCTGTCTGTGTGTGTGTGTGTGTGTGTGTGTGTACCTCTGTATGTATCAGTGTGATTGTGTACTGTGTATATAACTAAGTTTGTACATGTTTGACTTTTGCTGTGTGTGTTCAATAAGCAGAGATTACACAGAGATACACACTTTCTATACTCAAGTTGAAGTACAGATACTTGTGTTAAAAAAAGACGGGTAAAGGTACCAATTCAACTTCTTTACTCAAGTGAAAGTAACAAAGCATGTGATCTAAATGCCTTCTTAGCCTACCTGTAATAAAATAAAGAAAATAATTCACTATTTTCTTTCATTTCACCCACATTCTACTATTCACTTTTTTATTATATTTCCTTGATAGATTTATTTCCATCTTCACTGGAAGACGTTGTTTTCACAATGGCATACAAAAGTATTTTCTCAGCAGTGCTAGACACTGGAGCCAGTGTCTGAGCATAGAGTGCAACCCTGCCCAATATAGGACTACATGTAGGTAAGGGTACTAGGCTACTAGCCTACACATTTTTGTTTGTGTGGTAGAGTATGATGATAGAGTGTGTGAACATTTTTAAATAAGAAGTAAAAGATAAATAAATGTTTTCCTTCATCACATAACCATTATTTTGATACAGTGGTCCATGTATATATAAAAACACAAACATGTAAAGAGTAGAAAAAGTATTAGTACTTAATTACTTCATTTGTACTTCAATAAGCCAACACGCCTATGGTCATGCAATATGATCAATATGCTTCTTTATAACATGTGCTACAAGTCCCATTCCCTTGAGTGTGCTGAGCTGCGATGTTCAGCTGCTTGGAGGCCCAGTGGTGCTGAGACAGGGCCCTTCTGGATCAGTCGGCTACATTTGTACACAATCTGTGCAGCCTGAGCAGCCTTTAGACCTGGAGCTGGTAGCACTACTCCTGATTCCAGTAAAAGGGGTAGATGGATATAGGGCAGTGGGTTAGAGATCTCAGACTGGTCTGTTCTCCTTTACACACTCCCCCTCTCTGTCCTCCTCTCTCACTCTCTCCTCCTCTTGGGCACCTGCTTTCATAAGGCTCACATACAATTGTCAGTTTCTTCCCTACTCCCCCCCTCCTCTCCTCTCCTCTCCTTTCTCGGCGTGGGGTCTTTGTTCTACCCCACAGCCTGCTCAGTGACCCCCGGTGCTCACGTTTGCCCTCTTGACTCCCAGCACTTCCCCTTTGGAGAGCGCTCGCCGGCCCGGCCGGCCACAGCCCCGTGCACTCAGGCACCTGTCCTCCACTAGATCATCCCTCTGATCCGCCGCGCTCAAAGGACGGATTTAGCCGTGAGAAAGTGGCTCGGCCCTGCTGGGTCAGAGTGGACGTGGTCATCTGTGGTCATCGGGCCGGAGAAAGAGCCACCCCACCCACAAATCCCCGGCGAGCCACAAAAGAGCAGCTCCGGCGAGTCGGCCCTGAGACACCGGCTTAGCCGCTGATCCCCCCGCCGGGAGATTGCGTTTCAAAGAGAGGGGAGCCCTTTCTGCACAAACACTCACTTACGAAAAACACCTCCTTTCTGATGCACTCACCAACGCCCTGCTACAGCACTTACGGCGGCAGGTGACGTTCCCCGGCATTCTCTCTGTCTCTGCTCCGCTATTTTGCCATCGCACTCACCAATGAATTGACATTAATATATTGACGTCTGTCTCGGAGTTTGATAACGTCTCTCGGAAATTGTGTTAAAAGGGGGAAAACGGCACACACCCCGAGGGAGCAAAACCATAAAGCGAACGATATGAATCAGTCAGCGATTCTGATGGCTGTCATGACATCTCTCTGTCTTGAGAAACACTCATTTGTCTCTTAGCGTGGGGCGTATTGGGAGGGCGTATGGGGTGAGGGGCAGCCTCGTACAGGAGGCCGGGCGATGCGTGCGTC
>NW_027468630.1:32023997-32046497 GCF_046254945.1 Alosa pseudoharengus | reverse complement strand
GAGACATAAACAAATAAATAAATAATACAAAATGCAAAGGTGAAAAAAAAACACTCACCGCCACTTCCAGCAGATCTTTGTGCCTATATGTGATGCCACAAACAAGTCGGGTTTGATAGAGACACTCAGGAAACTTTGAGAGAGAATTTTCAACTGCTTGACTCCTGGCCTAATTACGAATGAACCAGAGCATGCAGTGTAGACTGAAGTTTGCAATACTGCGCTCACTCATACTGAATGTTCATATGCTATGTTCTTGTAAAGAAGAAATTGTAAAGAAGGAAATTTATAAGAAAGAAAGAAAGAAAGAAAGAAAGAAAGAAAGAAAGAAAGAAAGAAAGAAATGAAGGAAGTATAACAGTGATAGATAAATCCTGGACAGTTTTCATGATATGGGGAGCATCTCTTAATTTTTAATTTTAAGCTTTTCACTGAACATTTTCATTTGATAGATTATTTCCTTTTTCCTGTGACAAACTCTCGAAACTCTAGGACAAAACCATTATAAATTTGAGGGCCACTATCAATGGTTACCCCCCCCCCCCCCCCTCCCCCGAAAAGCGCACTTGTGCCCTGCCTCTCTCTACAGTCTACTAAGAACAAGTGTGCCGTGAAGATGCGAGTATCCCGCGAGCGTCTCATCTTCGCCACTGCACTCACAATCAGCCGAGCCTGGAGTCTAGCCCTCCACCATAGTTGGTTTGTTCATTCATTCGTTTTAAACTCAGCTTCAATTCATTGCATTTCCCCTGTTTAGACATTTCCCACAGGCGGAACATACAGACACATGAACACCTTCTACTCGAAACCACAAAGCGGCTTTGGCACCTCCGTGTAGCACGGTTCGGTCGCTATCATATGACCTAACCGACCCCGGCGGTACGCAGCTGACTCCTAAGCCAACACGGGAGTCTATTGCACATATTCCCTAGAGAAGCGATGGTCACAGCAGCGGCAATTATTAACCTTTATGCGCAAGAGATGCTATCTCAAACAGTGGGTTACGGGAGCTTTATGTAAGCCTCTGGTGTGTGGTTATATGCCAGTGATGCGTTGGCACGCTCTCAGCTGCGCGTTACTAGAGATGCTCTACTACCTCCTTCTTCAACTAATTACTGTACCGCTTCTCGTGCGACTAGCCAGGGAATATCGATTACATCGAACTGCGCTCTGTTACACAAAAACGCAGCAATATGTTTGTTTGATGAAAGGGTAAATAGCCAACAAGAGCCTCATCGGTAATAACTCCTGCACTTTCTCCTTAGTTGTAAGTGCATTCTGGAATAGTTTTGGCATGATGACTGTACTTTTTTCATCTGAGAAGGATGCTGAACAACTTGATCGATGGATATTAGGTCTTGGGGCCTCTGATATTTCTGATACTACCTGACTTGTGCTGGTATAAACTTTTGTCAAAGAATCTTTAAAGACGAGTTTGAAGGGGAAAAAAGAAGAAAAAAAAACACTCGAATTTATGCCATTATTGTAGCTTATGGTTAACTACGGTTACCTTTTAAGTTATTAGGTAGAGTGCATGCATTGTAACATGGTGAAATGAGTTAACATATATGTAGCCTAATATTTTATGCTATTAACTTCAGTCGATTTGATCATTTCAAGATGATGTTCCGTCACAGAGCACCGATTATTGTCCAAATAGCTCATAATATAACATGCATACGTTTTATAGATCTCACAAATATGCATTGTCTTCCGCATAGATGGACTCATTGATGCTAGTAATGAAATATCTGTGATGTAATGTCTCAGCAGTTTTTCATTCGATTACACGGAAAGTTGTATTACTCAAAAAGACCAAATAATTACCATTATTGCAAGAAGCATAATTTTCGGTATTAGTAAGATTTAATTTCAAAAGTTCGATTACATATTTGACAAAGAAGCATAAACAGACATTGTATATCACTCTTCCGTTGATTTGAAATAAGAATAGGCTACCTTGTCAAGATTTAAGTCAAAGCAAAAAAGTGCTGTTTTTAGGCAAAGTTTTTAAAATAAATATATATTTCAGTCATAGACTTGAAAACAGTCTAAAATATTTTGAGTAAGCGACACCTATACTTTAACTATCCATTTAACGCGTAACCTTTGGAATTCGTCTGTTTTATTATAGTAATTCATGACACGTTTTTTCAAATGCCTCTTTAAGCCTGAAGTTACAGATTTTGGAAAAAAATATATAGGCCTATATAATTTTACTGTCTAGCAGGACAAGGTATACGCGTAGTCATATTCAATTCGAAATATTTGCCTATAGTTAAAAAAGTAAACATATCATAATATACAAGAAATCTCTCATCATTAGCTTGCCTGTTGTACTTACCTGAAAGACATTCATAATCAACAACATCCAAGCCTTACTGGATGTGGATCTAAAATCTGTCTGACGTAGACAAAGTTTATCATACTGCAATGCACTAAGAACAATGAAAACAGTTTATAGCAAGGTAGCCTATGGTGTTGCCTTAACTGTACAATCTAAACCTGTACGTCAATTAAACTTTGTCGACATATCATGGTTAGTTCGTAGCCCATCACAAATCTTCTATTTCAGAGTAATGAACCATTCTTGCTTAGATTTAACTGTCTGAAAGTTATTTTTAAATAAGATAGAGCCATTGGGGTCCAACATAGAAGAGCTAAATGAAATGCACCTCTCTTTAAATTAAATACATAGATCAGTCTATAGGAGATGCTTCAACAAAATGACCCCTTGTGAATAGTATGTGCCAAAAAACAACATGGGCTGGTTAGAAAATATTGTCTTTAGTGAATATTTTATTGAATGTATAAATGTGACTAATATTCAGTTTGGAGATTTTGGACTGCAACAAAAACTTTACTAATCCTTAACAAGTCATAAGACAAATGAAACAAGTTCAACCCGTGATACTTCTGTAATTTACTAAACAAATACATGTATGTTTAGCTTATAGGCTACAGTTACAAAGCGATGAGCTGCGGAGGCGAGAGGAGGCGGAGGAGAACAACCGAGCAAGGTGTGGAAATGCAACCTACTCCACCATCGTTTAATAGCCTTTGGTTACATCGAGAAATCTTAATAAAACTGAACACTTTAAGTCAGTTTAAAACACTAGCGGGAGTGAAAGAAGCTGTAGGCCTACGCATACGTTATGTTCAAAATGTCTGTTGCCAAATCAAGCAGAGTTTGAGGTGAGTGGAAGGGATATGGTAGTGGGTAGTGCGCAAAGAATGCACTCTCTTCTTAGTGTGCACTTCGCTCGTTTTCGACTATCACGAGAAAGAAATTATATTTATTTCTCATCATGAAAAGAGGAACTTTCTCCTTGGACAAGAAAGCTAAAGTAATAGCAATAGTTATCACTAGGCAACTAAAAGTCGTTCAAACAATGCATGCACACATAATTAAAGGTATAGGCTGTGATGTGTACAGTGATGCCATTTTTTTACTCTTAAGCCTCAAATCCATACAGCTTAAAATGCACACAACAGCCATTTCAGGTCATTTTCAGCGTCATTGTGAAAAAGCAGGTATCACAACATCAGCTATTCAAAAGTTTTACAAGCTACAGTTTGATCCATGCAGATAACAATGCAAGCTACAAGGTATGATAATTCAGTAGATTATTTTTTTCTTATTCCAATATCTTTAAAGTCCCTCAAAAGAGACTGGACTTTATATTGCACAAAAACACTTGAAGTTCATCAGCCCTCTCCATTTACAGACAGACACATCACACACTAGTGCTAATACTAGAATATAACTGAAGTCACTGGGAACAATGATGAATGTGTATGCTACAGTGGCTATATGTAGTCCCAAAGAATAAGACTTTCGTATGGAATACACAAACATCATGATTTAGGCCTCACTGCCCAGTTAAAAGGCAAAGGCCTATTTTAAAACATTACAGATAGTGAAATGTTGATAGACCGTAAATGATACCGTGATTCCTACTTTGCTCAGGCAATGGAGTACGCACTCTCACACACACACAGAAAGAGAGAGAGAGAGAGAGAGAGAGAGAGAGAGAGAGAGAGAGAGAGAGAGAGAGAGAGAGCACACACACACGGGCGCGCGCATACACACCACTATTTTAAGATGCCATAGTCAACTTCACAACCATTTCACTAGTGCATTATTCTGTAGTCTTTTCTTCAATGCCAAGTCAGCGTTATCAACAATCTTAGATAGAAACAGGAGGTCAACATTCATTGTATTTTCAATTCTAAAATGTTCAAATACATAATTTAACATAATTTAAATTCTAATTTTGTATATCAACATTCTTGTAAATCCCGTGTGAAGAATATTTCAGTTGTCGGTAGGTTGCATGTTGCATTTGCTGTGCGAAGTGCGAAGTGCGAAGTGGATAACAAAAGTAATACGAATTAATCAGGCTGTTTGTCCTCACATTCAGACTACATTCCTTCAGTTGAGCACCAGTACTTTCATTACAGAACTTGTAGCCTCTTCACTGGTGCGTCCTGGCATGCTTTTGAGATTTTATTTTTCAGAAGAAAACAAATGCGCACTTTTACTGCCAGCTTAATGAGCTCCTTAAAACACACGACATGTTACCTTCATTTTAGAACTTCATAAGAATATGCATGACTGAAATGTTCGTATTTAAAATAAAGACCAATACACATTAAGTGGCCTTTTGTCGAAGACAACTTCGCCTTTCCATCTACTCCCATCGGTGTAGTAATCAAAGCACTTATGCTCACCTCTGACAAGCTTACATACAGTGTATTTGTGATAGCATAAAATATCCTCACGACCTCTTGACTTATTTGACATTTTAGAATAGCATGTCATAGGAATAAATCAGGTTTGGAAAAGGTTTGAAACTGTTAACATTTATGAAGATACTGTTTCAAACGAGTGTGCGCTCTGTAGAGCTCTGCAACCAGACTCCGGGGAAAAACGTTTTTTTTTTAATATAAATATTATTAAAATTTGTTTCAATACGTTGCTTTTAAGCAATAGACAGCCGTCGGTATTTAGTTTCTCTTAACATATTTGGAACATATTGCTTGCAAGATAACAGTGCGTTTCCATGCTCTACACTGAGCTCTCGTAGCTGTGCTCAGGCAAGTTGACCAGCATTGTAGCGACTCCGCACGGAGACGTGCTGCCTGTACTGTCTGAGAGGGTATTGTCGTTGCAAATGTGCGGCGTATGACACTGATGGATGCGCCAATGGTTAGACGGACAGATGCTTGGGCGGATCTAACGGCATGCAGTGCTGTAACAGCACACGACGCGAGATTGGGCAAAAACATCCCGATTCGGTGAAAGACTGGTCTTTTTCGTCCCCCCGCAAGCTTGGCGCACGGAGAGATTTTGATGCCATCGAGCGAGTCCCCTGTTTCTCACAGGGCTCGATACTGTTCCCTCTGCAGTTACATATTCTTGACTATTGACTTGATACGAGAGGCCTTGCAACATGGCAATGACACGGACTTGAACACAATCGGCAAGAAGAAACAGTTTTTTCTCAACTCACCATTCGCTTGTTTTCGAGACAATAACTCGCACTTTCCCACCGCTTCCTCTGCTTTTCCAACGGAGAGAGGACAATCGCATTCTCATCCTACAGATGCTCTGAAAAAAAAATCGGACAACTTACCCACTTTGACATTTTAAAAAGTATTCAGATCGACGTTACTCATTGTAACTTTTCTGCGTTAAACCAGATCATATTTATTTAGCCTAACACAGAAGTAACGGCTACTTCTGATGACCCCGAATATTAAAGAATTGGAATATTTTGTTCACTTTCACCTTACCGTTTAAAAAACACTGTTCCTTTCCATTCTGTATTAACCGAAACAAGGAAAACGATTGATACGGAATTTGTGACTGACTTTTGAAACGAAGAAGGCATCTTGGAGCTAAGAAGTCGTGTGTGATTCGCTCTTGCTGTTTTTAAATACCTGCTATCAACCACACAAAGGGGAAAAGTGCCATTAGCGGCCAAGAAAGTGTTTGGCAATAGCTACTGATCCATGCTCTCACAGCAGCTGAAGCACAGCAAGAGTCCATCCCCTCCTTCTGATGTACATTATTACAACAAGGGATACCCAATCAAGCACGTATCTCATCGATTCCCACCGCTCTCACTGGATTTTGAACGCGCTTGGACAAAATAACCGAGCGAGCCAGCCAGCGTGCGGACGACAAGTGTGGTTATTTCTCCATACGGCTACTGCTTTTCCATTATTTTCCATTAAAACCAAGACGGACATTTGAAAGGCGATAGGGACTTTGACTCTTGGATTTTCATACGATGGTATCAGCAACGCACTGAGGTTGTCCTGCTGTTTTTTTTTTCTTTTCAAATTGCGTGCGGTTTCTGAGATCGGATTCCTGATGGATAACGTACTCAATCAACCGATCGAGTAAGTATTCATTTAGAAAACATAACGTTTCCTTTGTAGACCATTTTTTCAAAAGTAAAGTGTTTTCTGTATGTCATATATCTAGGCTATCTCACAAATAGGGTTGCTACCTACATGCATCTCCCATAGCCTACATAGGAGTTTGTTTTTCTTTGATGCTTGAATTTATATTTCAAGTGTCAATCATCATAAGATAATATGCGTATCTTGCTACTTTGTATCTTACAACAATATAGCCTAGCCTAGCCTAGGGCTTGCGACAGGGAGAAGCAAGATGTAGCCTGTGTGTGCCCACATGACAGGAGCTAGCTAACCATCCGACGTGTAAGGAGTTAATGTGACAGTGCTTGATGTTTGCCCCTGTTTGCAGACTTTGAGTGACGCGATCATTTCGTTTTCCTTTAAGCTTGCCTGTTGCAGCTTCCAACACGGAGTGAGAATCGCATTGAGGCTGAAGCATTTTTTCTCCGCTGTACTGCTCGTCTGCTCACTGTGATATCCAAGTGGAGCGGGGAGTGAGAGAGAGAGAAAGAAAACGTGTCTTCTCTTCATCTTCAGAGCTACCTTTTTTCTTCACTGTCTGATTTTTTGTTTGAAAAGTGCCGATCTATGTCAGCCTTCTGAAAGCGCCCCAGGTACCGTGTAGGGAAGCGCCGCTATCAAAGAAGAGCGGACCAGCTCGGAATCTCTGGGGCTAGAGACGAACTCCTCAGCATATCCCCCTCCTTTAAACAAGCATGCCGCGGAGGAAACAGCAAGCGCCCAGGCGCGCGTCAGGTACGGTCCTACAGCTTTTCTTTTTTTCACCTCTTGTTTTCTGTAATGACCGCTGTTCTGTTATGCTACCAAACATTTGTGGTGAACATAGATAACGTGTGTACATTCTGTGCTCTGGGAGGACAGTTATAATGTCCGTTCATTCGAACCGGAGTTATTATGTAGCTGAAAAGTTTTTTTCCCTTTCCTTTTTATTAATCTACGATTGATCGCGCTTTATTCTATTTACAGATTATTGCGAATTATGCACATTTCTTAAATGGCACGCGGTTACGAGATTTAATTTTCAAAGTTTGGCGGGGACAAAGATCTTGATCCGTAGTGCATTGCTTTGTCAACATTCTATTGGAAGGGGAAATAGCCTACTTTAGTAACAGAGGGGTAGCCCGACCAGCCAGTCAACCGATGTTTCAAAGTCAACTTCTGCTTTGATAGTTCTCGCTTTGCCCTCTTTTACTCCCCTCTCCCCTTTTTCCTCGTAGGGCGCAGATATTGACTCCATGAATTAGAGATCTATAAAGAAGCGTAGGAAAAAAGGGCTTCGGTGTCAGCTGACTGTCATGGTTCCCTTTGATGCTCGCCTTCGCTGTTTTTGGGGCTTTGTGCTAAAACATTTGATCACAAAATGTCAACTTTCGCCTAGTTTTTCGAGGGTGAATTGCTGTTTCTGGGAAAGACTTAAAGATTATTTCGCAGCAGACTCGGGGGAGTACGTGAACTGGAAGAGGCTTTAATGGACAATTGCCATCTTTGATTTGACGGCTGATTGATTGCCTGTCATCTGGCTTGTCTTTGATCTATTCATTCCCGATAAACATCAATAAATCACTCCCCATGGCAACGCCAGCCCCCGTGACGTCATGTCTGGTCTGACAACTACCCATTAAAACATCTTTAATTGCCTCTTTTGTACTTTTTCACTTTGCTTGAGCAAGGGCCGTATTTATGTTCCTCAAAACCTTTGAATGAAGAACACACACTACTGCTGACCTGAATGCAGCATCAACATTTTTCTAGTAGGTTCTAGTATAGGCCTACGTTGATTGTAGTTTTTGAAACAATCAGGGATTTTTTACTTACAAATGTACAGATTGTTAATGAATAATAAACATAAGGACATTTCATTTAGTGTGTGTGTGTGTGTGTGTGTGTGTGTGTGTTTGTGCGCCCGCGCATGCATATGTAGACTGCGCACACACAGCCTAGTGGTGTTGTGTGTTTTTGTGTGTATGTTTATGAGTGTGTTTTTACCCATCACTGGAAATGTTTGGTCGCTAAAATACATGTTGTTATTAATACAGCTATAAAGCCGTATTAGAGTTACCAATAGCTTGATTTTACACAAGAAGGCCAATGCCACATTTTAGATAGATGTTTGCAGTTTTGTAAATCTAACATCTTTTTAAGCATCGTTTTTATCATATTGATCGACTGTGTTCTGAGTTGGCCTGCTTATTACACATTGTACATGATCATACCCACAATTGTGTTTTTGTGTTTGCATTGAGGGAACAATGTTTGTTACATCTCAAGAGCATGCACTCTTAGCAAATCTCTGGGCACATACTGTGGACAATTAGATTCTATTTATGATGGTACTGTCTACAGCACTCATATTCACTGAAAGCACAGACACAGACACACACACACACACACACACACACACACACACACACATACACACACAATAGTGCATGGACAGAGTTTAATCACCATAACACAAACATTAATTTACAAATAAATACACATAGTCATACACAGACACACAAACACGCATGAACACACACACACACACACACACACACACACACACACACACACACACACACACACACACACACACACACACAGATAGTATGAAAAATGTAACTAATAGCCTAATCGGGAGACGGAAGAATGGTTTGCTCCATCAGGAGGAGCCGTCAAAGCGACTTTGTTTCATATTTGATTTAATTGTCTCGCCCTTGACAGCCACATTCATCAATGGCCCTAATGGTCAATCAGAAGTTGGCAGAGTGAGTGCTCTCATTTTGTTTCTCCCCCATACGTTGGGGCCCGTGCTTTACTTTATCAAAATGCTTTTGCCTAATGGACACGCAGGGGAGAGAGGGGGAGGAGAAGAGCGAGGGATGACTGAAAGGCTTCTTATTTCAGAGGAGTGAGAAAAAATAAGGCATTTACTATTTTAATGAGCGGATGAAACCAATACAAGGGTAGTCAGAGAGGGCTCTTTTTGTTTTTTGAAGATGAGGCAACTTCCTGTGATTTTTTGGTGTGTTCCCCCTTCCCTCCCTTGCCCCTCCTTTTTCTCCCTCCTTTTCTCTCTCTCTCTCTGTCTCTCTGTCTCTCTCTCTCTCTCTCTCTCTCTCTCTCCATCTCTCCCTCTCTCCTTCCCAGCAGCCCTCACAGCTGCAAGTTATAAGGTTGACGACTGCTCCATGGCACACAAAGAGTGATGACAAATTGATTGCGCCGTAGTGATGGAAAGAGCAAAGGAAAGATGGCAGATGATGGGCCTTGATTAGGAACTTTGGGAAATGCAGTCCCCTGCAACCTTGAGCATTGCATGAGAAAAAGCCTCCCTCACTCTCTATCTTTCCTTCACTCTTTCTCTCTCTATCACTCCCTTTTCCACCCCTCCACCCCCAAGTCTGGAAGGCCTGCTCAGCCGAGGAAAAAGAAAAGTTGTTTTGCCAGCTTCATTAGTGTTCCCCTAATTAGCTGTAAAGCTGATGGATTCCTGACAGGCCTAATGATTGGAGATGACAAGCTCCGCACACTGTCATCCAGCCCAATTAGGTTTGCAGCTAGTTTGATGTAATCAAGTTGATATTACACAGTCCTCCATGCCTTTAGTCCGTGCACTAACTCAATTTGCTGCTGCAGGTGACAAATGGGCCGGGGTACCTGGGTAATCATGTTGGCTAGAACTGGGTACTTTTAATGGTCAGGAGGCGAATAACAACAACAGCGAAAATACACAGACATACATATACACACACACCCAAACACACATAAGACTATGTGTCTACGAGCAAAAACACACTGACAGATTTGGTTGGTTTTCGTGAAAGTTCTTGGTACCACGCACACGCAGTCATATTATTTCCTGCTCACACCAACACTCACCCGCCCACAAACACATTAATACAGACTTGCCAGGTGGATGTTCCTGCCCCTTAACAACCCCCCTCCCACTCACAGACATACACACACCCAGACAACACTGTCCTCATTCAGCAGAGGACAATGCAGTGAACACTGTTTTTGTCCAATGGCTTCAAAAACCATGCCAGACCAAACATATCAATTGTTTTGGGGAGGAAGAAAGAACATCAAACACAGACCTTTTTTCCACCATAACTGACTGTAGTTAGCTAAGTCTCTGTGGTTGACTGCCGAGCAAAAGGCTTTTATGTTGCTCCGGTGGTTTTATCAGTGCTAAGGCATCGCTACCTGTGCAGACCTGTTGATAAAACCATCTTGTTGTCGTTCAGATGAATTTCCTCATCACATCTCAGCAGTTAGGTGCAGTTAAATGACACAGGCTTGACAACTTAAGATGTATTTTGTTGATGATGGTCATTATGACGCCTTCAAAGCTTATTCAAAGTGACATCATTAGATGGCATGGGGATTTTGAAAATAAATGCATACCTGTGCTTACGTTGGCTAAATATGATTTATATAAATATTAGGATTGTGACAAGCACACGCATTTGGTAGGCAAGATTTATTGTGGTGTTGGAAACCAGCTGATTTCTGTGATTTCTGTTCATGTTTGATTGATTGTGGATGCTGTGAATTATTAATCATATGTTGTGGTGTTAGTGTCTGTGTGTTTATGACTTTGTGTGTGTATATGTATTTGAGTGTTGGCAATGGCATAGTGACCTAAGATACATATCATCGTTTGGATACAAATGATCTGACAGTGCCGATACAATGCAAATACAAACCAGTAGCACTTTTCACATATAAATGACGTTAAAATAGGTGTAGTTTTACTTGGTATCAAATTACATTTTTAAATGTCTTGCACACGTACAGTATCACTATATTTGATTTGGAAAAAAATATGTCTCATATGTCCCTTCCTGTATAAAAAGTTGATAGAGAGCACTAAGGCCAGAATATCTACCAGTATTGAGCCACAGATCAACACCGCTGTTTGTATATTTTGTGTTTCCTTCTTCCAGTTAAGTATTGAAATGAAGGTGGCATCATGTTAAATACAAATATATGCATATATGTGTCTTTATGCATAAAGATTATATAATCTTCATATGCCGACTGTGGGATTTGATATGAAAAATGAAAATTAAAGAATTAAAAAGTAGACCAACTGGACCACTTCAGAATGTTCATTACTTGTTACTCACCTCAGATCCTGAAGTTTGATAGTGTCGGCTTGAGGTAGGCTTTCACCAAGAACCTGAAGATTTGGATTGATTTGGTATTATTTGCTAAGGTTTTCAACAGCAGGGTTGATGTTGTCTGCAGATGGAAATGACGTAATGGAAAAGAGAAACAAATGGTGCTGTCGGCTGCTTTAAAAATGACTGCCCAGTCAAATGTAGCTGTAAGTACAACTGCTTAGGGTCTGAGTGCGCGACGTCAACATTACGACTTATGAAAGGACAATATAATTTGAGCAGAGTGACTCAGTTGAAAGGTTTGATGTTAGCATGCCCTCTCCCTCCCTCCCCTTCTCTCTCTCTCTCTCTCTCTCTCTCTCTCTCACACTCTCCCTTTCTCGGCGTGGCGCCCCCTCCTTTAGGTGGCTACTCGGAGGCCTTGCTCTGTGGATTATGGGCCCTGTGTTAGCCTTGCTCTCACATTGCTCCCCAAAGCCGTGCTCTCCCAGGCAGCCAACTGACACTATGATTAGTTATGGCCGTCCTCTGCCTTTTTCACCGCTAGAAGTGAGCAACAATGAAGGGGGCTAAGAGTGGAGGAAGGCTGAGAAAGAGTGAGAGAGAGAGAGGGGAAGAGAGGAAGGGGTAGGGGGAAAGCTGAATAACCTTGCAGCAAGTGTGAGATAGATGGATTGAGAGGGAGGGAGGGAGGGAGACGAAAGGGAGGGAAAGTTCCTCTTCCCGTGGATCTACGGCGGGGCTGATGGTTGATAAACAGAATTTTTTTCTGGAATCTTCCGTCATGGCTCCCATTAGCTTGACAGCTGTCAATTAGAGCCCCCTTGGTCTCGCGGGCTGCAGTTTATTGCAGGCGGTTGATGCTGTCATTTCGCTCACAGTTTCGCCTTGAGCGTTATCACGAGCGCTGAAACAGTCAATAGCTGATGCATCAGCAGTTATTTCTTAAATTGGCTCACAAGGCTGCATCCTTCCCTCATTTTTTTCCTACCCCCCTTTCTCTCTCTCTCTCTTTCTCTGTCTCTCTCTTTCTCTGTCTCTCCTCCCCTCCACCCTCTCTTCTCCAAAGATTGTTTTGTGAATAGATGGCGATGAATTGCGACTGCAGCAGGGTTAGTGAGAGTGCAGCCGCGAGGGCGACGCGATGCAGTACGCACACACACACACACACACACACACACACACACACACACACACACACACACACACACTACACAAAACATAAACATGTACATGTACTGAGAGGCACACATTCATATACACTTTGCTTTACAGACCTTAGAAAATAAATTAGATACGCATCAAACAGCTACTGTGTCTACCTTGAAATCACTCCGTAATAATTGTACAACAATCATCTGTGCTTGCTAGTGTATATTGAGGAATGTTGAGTTCAAGCATGCAGATTTTATAATTTACTCATTTGGCTAGTTGGCTATTTATGGAATGGAGCCTATGTTCTGTTTTACTGATTAAATACATTACTAGCTCTCTATGTTCACGCTTTGAGAGCCAATACAATTGATTTTGAAATGAGACAATATAGCACTCAAGGTGTGTTTCCTATTGAAGCCCTAGAAGGATACAGCAGGAATTATATTTCTGAAATACTGTTGCATTATCTGGCAACAGTTTTGTTACCTTGCTATACTTTTGCATTTGCCGCCAGGTTTAGCATTGCGTCACAATGGTATATTGTTTCTCTGCAATAATATTTTGTCCCCTCCAGACTTTTGCAAGGAAATGTGAATGTACTCTGAGATAACGCGCAACCAAATCAGACAAAATAAACTAGATCAAAAATCTACACCAACAGCAGTATTTTAATCTGAACCAACCTCACTGATGTTATCTACATGATGTTAAAAGTGTAGAGTAACTTCATTTTGTCCACATCTTCATAAATGCAACCAAAAAAATCTAATGCTTGTGGTTGCTTAGATAGACATATTCATCCCTAGTCAAGTTGCTATGGAATGAAATGTTTTAAAAATAGATATGCCTTTGGGTATCTATTTTTTGTGAATCCATTTTAACATAAACATGTGATTTTCCTCTATCTGAGGACAGTGACGTTTGGAGGGATGTGGTGGGCTTACAAGGGACTTGTAGATGTGCAAAATAAGATGTGCCATATTATAAGCTACTCAATATTCTCTTATATAGTATACCACGGTATATTTTATTGTGAGGATTAATAAGTTAACCGCTTTTTAGATTGATGATACCAGTGATTATTAATGTAAGCATACTATGAATTTCGACTGGTATTCAAAAACATTTTCACACATGACTGAAACAGACTTTCATACTCTGTCGTTTAAAGTATTCACCTCCTCTAATCCTCTCCACCTCTATCCCCACCTCTCTCTGCATGGGAGGACTCCTATTTAATTAATTAATGATTATCAGTTTCTTTGTCGCCCCATGATTAGAGAATCATGTCGTCTATTAAACACTATTATTAAAACGTGCGATGAACTTTCTCATTATTCCGTGGTGATTAGTGATTGGGCAGGACACCCCACTGGGAAGGCTGATTCGCTGGCGGCCCAAGCCTGACGCACTCTGGGAAACGGCTCCTCATTTGGGACAGCGCTTCGGAGGAAACAGGAAATTGAGAGGGTTTCTGGGATCTCTGTGCTTCCCGTGCCAAGCTAGCCACTTATTTTCGTGCTCATACAGTACTGCCACATTCCAAAAAGCCCCCCCCCCCCCTCGCACACACATTCACACACAAACTAGGCTGGCTGTGATTTCACTATGCTAGCGAATCGCCTTTTCAAAAAGCCTCACAAGCTGATTTTGTCCCAACATATCTCTATCTCTCTCTCGCTCTCTCTCTCTTTCTCTCTCTCTCTCTCTCCACACACACATCCCTCCACTCCTGCCTCCATCTGAAGTGATAGCATGGCTCTTTGTGTGAAGTGTGTGTCAGGGCAGTGTGCAGGTTTTGCAGACTCTGGCAGTGAAGTTGCACGGGGGGATTAAATCTCCCAGAAGCCCCGCATGCACTGTGAAATATGGCCTTGTGGAAGTAATCCCTGTCTGTGTTGTTGTCATGTAGAGGAGAGAGGAAAGGCCAAGACTGGGCTGAGTGGGGTGGTGTAGGGGGGGGGGGGGGGGTGGCGAGACAGTGAGTTTGGAGGGGTGCGGGAAGGGTGGGGAGGGGGAGAGAGAGGGTGGGGGCGGGCCGTTGTTGAGCACGGCAGGGGTAGAGGGGTAGGGTTCTGACTGTCGTTTGGGACAGCCTCCAGGTCTGGGTTTCTTCTTTCTGTACATGTACATATGTGTGTGTGTGTGTGTGTGTGTGTGTGTGTGTGTGTGTGTGTGTGTGTGTGTGTGTGTGTGTGTGTGTGTGTCTGTGCATGTCTGCACCCGAGTGGCAGGAAGCCCATTCTTTCCCCCGGTGCAAATCCCCCTCCTCCTTTTACGGGTGAAACTGACAGCCATCCGTCATGCCTGTGTTTGTGTGTGTATGTGTGTGAGAGAGAGAGTGAGAGTGAGAGAGAGGGGAGAGGGAGAGACGCGGGCGCATTTTGATGGCTGATGGCTGATGGCGCTGGTGCCTGTGATGAAAGGCAGGGCAGGGGGAGAGGCAGGCAGAGAGAGGCCCTCGTAATCAGGGCCAGCCAGGGCCCTGACATCCCTCTCAGGCCTGACAGGCCCCTTCCTCTTCTCTCCGCACCGCACCGCTCCACTCCGCGCCACAACACGCCGCGACACACCGCCGGCAGACGGCCTCAAACGCCCGCGCTCCCTACGCCTCCCCTCAGCCCCTGATCAGTCTCAGATGCGAGGCATTATCCCTCCTCCACCTCCACACCACCTCCTCCTCCTCCACCTCCTCCAGCGCCGACGCCACGCCTCCTCCTCATCTCCTGCTCTCCGCACTGGTGTCTTTTTTTTCTTCTCTTTAATGAGGCAGAGGAAAAAGAGGGGGACCAGGAAAGAGTAAGGGTAGGGGTGTGTGTGTGTGTGTGGTGGTGGTGAGGGGGTGACGCTGTGGTCTTAGGTGGGGGTCCTTGTCTTTCATTTGTGTTTGTGTTACCATCTGCATGGTGAGTGTGTGTGTGTGTGTGTGTGTGTGTGTGTGTGTGTGTGTGTGTGTGTGTGTGTGTGTGTGTGTGTGTGTGTGTGTGTGTAGTGAGTCTGTACCTCTTTGCATACCTCTTTGTATTAGTGTGTGTGCTTTTTTATCTGGGGTGGTGCTGTGCGGTGTGTGAGCATTTTCCCCTTCCTTGGCAAATACAGGCAGGTGCAAGCAGTGAGAGAGAGAGAGAGAGAGAGAGAGAGAGAGAAAGGGAGGGAGAGAGGAAGAGAGAGAGAGAGAGTGAGTGAGTGAGTGTGAGAGTGAGTGAGTGAGGGAGAGTGCAGCAGAGAGGAAGTCTGTTTTATTTTATACTGCGGGCCTGTTGCTAATTAATGTTTCTTGGTAGGATTCTGTCGGAGTTGAGTAATGTTTTTGATCTTTATGCCTGATAACTGCATACCTAATGAGATTTCAAAGCTTCTCGAGATGTGTG
Organism: Alosa pseudoharengus; assembly: GCF_046254945.1. Lineage (NCBI taxonomy): Eukaryota > Metazoa > Chordata > Actinopteri > Clupeiformes > Clupeidae > Alosa > Alosa pseudoharengus. Next base: position 32,030,407 of record NW_027468630.1, on the reverse strand, counting down.
TGTGCTGCTCCCTGCAATTATTGACAGATGCCTTTTCTTCGCCATTGGGTTCTGCACCATAAATCCTTCCCCTGTAATGAGCTTGAGAAGTGCCACCCTGCCAGTGAGCTAATGAAACCGCGTGCGAGAGGTGGGGGCCACCGGGGGATCACGCTTCCCTGACACATTTTTTTCTTTAAATGCACTCTGCAGATGTCAGGGCCCCCACCCCACCCCACCCGCCAGCACGTTCAAAAAGAAACGAGAGGAGAAGAGAGGCGAGGAGAGGAGAGGAGAGGAGAGCAGCGAGCGAGTGAACGGGAGCGAGGGAGATGGAGGAGGATAGAGAGGTGAAAGACAAAAAATGGAGGGAATGATAACAATAAGAAGAGGAAGGAAAATTAGGAATTTGCTGTGTGTGTGTTTGTGTGTGACTGTAAGAGAAAGAGAGAAACAGAGAGAGAGAGAGAAAAGAAAGAGAGGGAGGGAGCAAGAGAGGAGAGAGAGACAGTTTTGGCCTGCAAGGCGATCATGTTTCGGTCCCATGTTAAGGCCATTTGTCTGAGTTACGTAGTTTTTATTTGAAATAGTAGTAGCGTTGTTGCCGAAGTTGACTTTGATTGATAGAACTGCCCTCTAAGCTACTCCGAGCCAGCTTTTTTTAGTTTGCTATTCTCTCTCTCAGTCTCTCTCTTCTCTCTCCCTCTCCCTCTCTCTCATTCTCTCTCTCTCTCTCTTGCTATTTTTTTCATTTTAGTTTTACCAATTCTAGTCTCTTTCTCTCAATGAAATCTGAGCAGGCAAAGAGACAGAGACAGTGGGAGACAGGAAGATAGAGGAAGAGTTTAAAAAAAAAAGCCTCAACAAGCTGAAATGGTTAAAAGTGTAGTGAAGGCACGTTCAGTCACACACACACACACACTCTCATGCCGCTTTACTGCTGGGATTCCGTTTTGGTGTCCTGAAAATGGACAGTCAGTTGTGTGGGAGAAAAGCAAAGAGAGAGAGAGGGAGGGAGAGAGAGAGAGAGAAAGAAAGAGAGAGGAGAAGAGAGGCACTCCATGCCAAACAGTCGATTTCCTCCTCTCCTCGGCACGGTCATACATCATGGACCCACCCTTCTCTCTTGACAGAATGACGCGTGTCATTTATCAAACGGGCCCTTGCCAGAGAGCCCTGCGTGAGGGGCCGTCTTCCTCCCCTCCGAGAGGAGAGGAGCCACTGCGGCCGCCATGCCGCGTCTCGGAGGGGGCCGGTGGGGTGGGCCGGGGGTCGTGTGGGGGGGGGGGAGGGGTCCGGGGAAGGGCGTGTGGGTGGGGAGAAGGGGCGTTTGGGGGAGGAGGCTGAGGTGGGAGGGGGGGGGGGGCTCCAGTAGTTCCAGTAATAATGTTGCTCAGGCTCTCACATTCCCCTAACCCCTATGTGCGAGATGGGAAAGAATGCCTCTAGACTGTGGGGTGTGTGAAAGTGTGTAAGAGTGCTTGTGTGCGTGTGTGTGCGCGTGTGTGTGTGTGTGTTTTTTTACGTGGGTGGAGAGTGAGCGAGACAAGTTTATGAGGTGTGTGTTGGAGGCTGAAGCAGCCTCAGTGTGCAGTATGTGCTTTAGCACATCTGCCTCGTGAAGCAGAGTCCCAGAAGTGGGTTCAGTCGGATCTTGTGTGGGTTTGTGTGTATGTGTGCCTTTGTTTTAATTGTGTTTTTATTTGAGAGATGTCTTTGTGTTCCCTCTCTCCTCTCCTATCTCATTTTCTCTGTGTGTGTGTGTGTGTGTGTGTGTGTGTGTGTGTGTGGTACCCCTGTGAACATATCGTTGGGACCCTCAGGCTGACAGGTATCACTCAAGAGCCCATTCCACCCTCATTCACTCCTCCCTCTCTCTCTCTCTCTCCCTCCCTCCCTCCCTCTCTCTCAATCTCATGCTCTCTGTCGCTCTTTTTCAGCCTCTCGAGGGGGTTGCGGGAGTGAATCGGAGCTCTCTCCCTTTCCCATGATTCAAAGGAGCATTACCGAAGATGGATGCTCCTTAAAAAAAGAGATTGATGATGGATACGAGGCTGGCCGTGTCATTCATCATTTTGAATATTATTTAGACTGGCCGTGTAAAGCTGTAACCTGAGCTTTGCTAGGAGAGAGGACTAGAGTGCTGGGCCCTGGACGTGAGGCATCCATGATGGATGGGTCAGCTCGCTCCTTGTTTGTTACCAGATACCAGAGGAGCCGCACTCGTTCACTCACTCAGTCAGTCGCTCAGTCACTCCTAATGCCTGGCTTTTGCCTGAAAGGGTAAAAATAAAACAGAAAGGGTTGAGAGGGGAGGGAGGGACAAAAAAACAAATGTTGATGTGTTTGTTTGTCATCACGGTAGGCTAGTAACCCCGGCAACCCCACCCTCTTCCCTTTTTCTGCCCTCCACCACCTCCTCCTCCTCTCTCCTTTCTTATGGAAAGGAGTTGACATGTTTCTGCATGAAGTTTTTTTTTTTTTGACAGCCCCTCAGGACGAGGTGACCATCGTCGTCATGGCTGCGAAAGGAGCTGGAACAGCTGGCCTTCATTAGCAGGAAATGAAGCCGACCTTTAAAAAAAAAACAGAGGAAAAAAAGACTTTTTGACTTTCATGCTGACATGAGCACTACAGTGGGGGAGTATTTCTTACTGCCTGCACTCTGGTTGGAGTAACTTTTTGTTACATTGTGCTGTGGTCAACTACAGCAGGCTGCTTGCGGCCTCCAGCATGCTATGTGACCTAGCACCAGTACTGTTCTGTTACGGTATAATCTATTCAGCTTTTGCACCCAAGTGAACAAATACTACTGTAGTCTGACCACGGAGGTACATTGTCGTTAGTCAGCCGTTCAAATAATAGACCGATACAGAAGTCTGGACATTTAAGTATTTTGCTGGATGAACTCTAGTGCCTTTTTCACCAGCTAGTTGAGGGACTTCCAGTCCCGGTGCTTTTGAGGAGGGGTAGAGGCAGGTCAAACTGTGGAGAGAGAGGCAGGCTACCTCTGACCTGCGCCGCTGTGCCACAGGGACACGGCGGCTTACAGCGAGGGGAGGAGAGGAGAGACAGAAAGAAAGAGGGACGCAGAAGAGAGAGAAAGGTTGTTTTGTTTTTGTGATCTTTTTTTTCCCTTTCTCTTCTCTCAGTCGTCCCTCCTCTCCCTCCTGTGCTCTCTCCCTCCCTCCCTTTCTTTCTCTCCCTCTCTCCCTCTCTTTTTTCCAGTTTTATAGCAGGAGACATGATTTATTGTGGCCATCCATCTTTGGGTCTCATCCATCACCTCCTGGTTGCTAGGCAATCATGGCAGCAGCTGTTTGCTTTGAATCAGACAGAGGCGCTGTCAATCAGCGCAGGCAGGTGAAAAGCATTAGAAACACGCTATTGTCAGACGGAATAATTAATCAAAGGAAGGAAAGATAATTAAAAAGATATGACCCTTGCTAGCACTTGCTCTGGGTTGCTGGAGAGAGAGAGAAAAAAAGAGGCTAGAGAGAAAATGAAGGGAGTATAAGAGGAAGAAGGAGCTAACATGTCCTCTCTCTTCCTCTCTCTCTCTCTCTCTCTCTCTCTCTCTCTCTCTCTCTCTTCTCTCGACACTCTGAAGGAGTGGTGAGCGGGAGCACAGATAAAGGCTGTTCTTGTCGTCAGTGGCCCAGGTTCTAATTAATTAAAAAGAGATCGGGGAGGGGTGGGGGGAGAAAGTGGAGAGCAATAATAAAAGGCTGGCAGAGGAGATGAGAGGGTGAAGGAGAGAAGGAGGGAGAGAGAAGGGAAGAGAGAGAGAGAAAGACACACACCGCATGAAAGGACAAAGTGGCTCTTTTTGATACCAGGAAATGCGACAAATGCACACTTTTAAGTGTGCCTTTCCGTTCCCTTGTCACAAAATCTACTCAGTGTGTGTTCAGATTTGAGTATTTATGAAGACCTGCCGTCTTCACACGTGTTCTTCACAAACCAAGTCACTGTATAATTTCTCTTTTCTTTTAAATTGTAATTGTGGACATTTACCCTTAGGAATTATATATTTCTATTCTAGTATAATACCTTTCTGGAAAATGGCTGCTTTTCTCCCTTTCCTGTGATGAAAGGACTGCTGTTGTGATATTGTTTCCTGCTGGTCAGTATTGTTGTGTGGATTGTAAAGGGTAATTTAGTGTGTGCACTGATTTTAATTGACTATAAGGATGTTTGTTTTACTCCACAATGCAGTCAAGGTGCAGCTAGCATATGTTCATCTGTTTGTGCAAACACAAATGTGTGTGTGTTCATGTGTGTTCATGTGTGTTTGTGCATGTGTGTGTGTGTATGTGTGTGCGGTGGTGTGTGTGTGTGTGTGTGTGTGTGTGTGTGTGTGTGTGTGTGTTAAACCCAGAGGCCCAACCTAGACTGTAGTCTCTCCCCTTCCTAGTCCCACAGGATAGGTGATTTCAGGTCAGGTTGCCCATAGCAGCCCCATCTCTCTCTCTCTCTCTCTCTCTCTCTCTCTCTCTCTGTTTGTTCTCAGCTCCCTCTTTTATCCTGCCGTTAACACAGATAAGCTTTGGTACATGGCGCTTATATTTCTAGCCTAAATGTTCTCATAAATGTTGCATGTTTACCGCTGCGTTTTTCAATATTCACACACTGCCTCTGCTGCCTTGTGCTGGTCTGGTCCCCTGTATTATGACTCTGGGTCTGGTCAGCTCTGCTGCTGAGATCCTGAATGAGCGATGCACGCACACACACAAACACGCACAAACACACACACACACATGTCAAAGCGCAACACACACACTCGCATCAGAATTCAGTGGCTCCTAGGTAAGTGCAGCAGCTGCAAAGCTTGTGCTCACAGCTGCAGAGATAGACACCAGTCATAACATTATAATGAGGGTTTTGGAGACACTATGCTAGCGCCCGAGTATGCATCGTGTCTAGAATCGAAAAAAAAATAATAATAATAAAACAAAAACTTTTTGCTCTCTGTGAACCTACACTAACTCTATCCTCCTGCCTCGTTTCTTCCTCTCTCACTCTGCATCAGGAATGTAGGATATGGACTAGCATGTAGCATTAGCCATCTGATTAGCCAGTGTGACATTAGCCAGTCCTGATTCCAGCGCTTTCCGTGAGGAGGCTGCACGTGAAGCAGAGGCTCAGCAGCAGGAGCATGGCCTGGCTTAGCCTAGCTTGGCCTGCCACGGCCTGGCCCTCCACCAGGGCTCCATTACACACACACACAAAACACACACACACACACACACAGGCCCGTCCAGACGGGAGGAGCTTCTTCAAACAGGCCACAAACACACCGGAGACAATGGACGTGTTTGTGGGCCCTTGCTGAAACGCCGGCGGTGGCGGTAGCAGACGCCCCAGCGTCGTTACGGCTTTTACAAGGAGCAGCTAATGTGATCTTCCTCCTGAAAACACACATCAGAGAGAAAGTGAAAAAGAAAGGACAGAAAGACTGAGAGATAGAGAAAGGAGAAAGAAGGAGAGAGTGGGCCCTGGTATTTTTAGGCTTAATTAGTCGCATAGTTTCAGATATAGCCCCGAACGATGGCGGCATCTCACTGTGACATTCAAGACACGCCTGTGTCACCAGCGGCTAGTTAGGCTTTGACGTCTGTACAGAGGCGTCTGTCTCGGCTCCCGCCAACCGCCTGCCCGGGAACTCTTTAATTGAATCTTTTTGCTGTTTTCTTTCATCATTTTACAGTTCAGTCTTGTTGTGTTTCAGACGAAATTTGGGAGCAAAAGGGAGGTGATTATTTAGATTTGATTGGAGTTCTGTTGTTCTTGTCGCAGTACAAGTTAGTTGTGTAATTTGTGTATGTGTGTGTGTGTGTGTGTGAGTAGGTTTCTATATTTATGCGTTTGACTCAACATGTGTAAAGTCTATTCATCAGTATGCTAGACGTTGCAGTGGCGTGAGGCCTAGACAGGGCTTCCACTATTACGTCTTGTCATTCCTCCCCTCATTTTGTGAATGGCGTGTGAAGAGATGAGCCCAGAGTGGGCCGCTGTCCTCTCCCACCCCCCCCACCCCCACCCCCCCCCCACCCCCACCCCCCCTAGTCGTGCCCAGGCTCAGAGTACGTCTCTCTGACCCGCTCATCATCATCACTTCCTGTCTTGGAGAGGAGTGAGCTTCCCACTCCCAGCCCCGTGACAAGGCCCTCACTGTTTACAGATTCCTCACACACACACACACACACACACACACACGCACACAGGCAAAAAATACAGACTCATCTGTGTGTGTGTGTGTGTGTGTCTGCTTGTGTGTGTGTGCGTGCCCGTGTTTGTGATGGCTGTCTGATTCAGTGTGTGTGCATGCATGTGTGAATGTATGTTTCCGGAAGGTAGTAAATCACTCCAATCAATTGTGCAGGAGAGTGTTGGGGCCCTGGCTGTGGAGGCGCTTTGGCTGTGGGAGG
>NW_027468630.1:31998997-32016497 GCF_046254945.1 Alosa pseudoharengus | reverse complement strand
TGCGCGCCCTCTGACAGATCTTGCATTATCATAATCGTCCGGCGGACATGACGGCACGCTGAAGTGATGATGTCGTTTTATTTACGGGCGGGTTAGACCCCCTCAACCCTGGCGCTCCCCTCTCCACCCCTCCCAGCGCGCTCCCTTCCCTGGCTGACTGGGCGAGTAGGTCAAATGACATCTTTTGATCAGGCCTGTCCAAAGAGATCAGAGGAGACTGGCAGGTAATGGATACCCAGTGACAAAGCCGCGCAGATGGAGAGAGAGAGAAAGAGAGGGAGAGAGAGAGAGAGAGAGAGGCTGAGAGGGAGCGGCCGCAGGTCTGCCACTTCCCCATTACTGCCCCTCCACCCTCCCTCCCTCCCCTCCCTTCCCTTCCGGCAGGACGGCTGACTGACGTCTCTACACAGGCCCTAAATCACTCTGTGGTGCCCCCCAACGCCCCACATTACAGCCGGCAAAACGCCCATTACATCCTCCAACCTTTGAGGTCTGGCCTGGCCTTCCTGTTAGGTCTTACATTTACCTGAAGGGCTATGTATGTGCATGTGGTGGATGTGTGTGTGTGTGTGTGCATGTGTGTGTGTGTGTGTGTGTGTGTGTGTTTGCGAGATTTGTCTAGAGTCCTTGTTTTTTCATTTGTGTGTCTGTGTTGTCATCTATGTGCCACTTGATGTGTTTGTACATGCACATGTAACTGTGTGTGTGTGTGTGTGACTGTGTGTGACTGTGTGTGTATGTGTGTGTGTATGTGCACGTGTAGCATCAGTGTCAAGCGAGGCCCCAGGGATCACAGCAAGCCAGATCTGTTCTCTCCCATTACCCAGCAACCCTGTCTAATGGGAGACTGACATAGTCCTCTGCCTCTGAGTGGGGACCGCAGGAGAGAGAGAGAGAGAGGGAGAGAGAGAGAGTGAGAGAGAAGGAGGGAGAGAGAGAGAGGGAGAGAGAACAGGGGGATGTGAGAGAACAGAAATTGAAGAGGGTGAGTAGAGAAACGACTGAAAGCAGCAAAAAGTGAAAGAGTGAGTTTATTAGCAATGGAGGGCAAGGACGTTTCAGACTCTCCCTTAATTGCCTACACTTGTACACCCCCCTCCCTCCCTCCCTCCCTAGCGTCCTTCTACAACCCCCTCCCCCATTCCTTCCACCTCCCCTAGAAACCGTGTGTGTGTGTGTGTTTTCTGTGTGTGTGTGTGCGCGTGTGTGTGCACATGCACGTGTGTGTGTGTGTGTGTGTGTGTGTGTGTGTGTGTGTGTGTGTGTGGAGTGACCTCTGTATGGCCTGTGCTTTAGGAATGTGACTGCTCCAAGTGGAGCGCATTTGAATAACAAAGGCAGAGCGAGTGGATAATTTGCTGGAGATCACGGGCCCCGTTTGATAATGGTGTGTGGGGTCTGTTAGTCAGCTGCTCCCAGCAGTGGCAGCATCACACACGCTTCATGTGCAGGCATCTGCGTCACACACACATGCACCCCCCTTCAGACACACACACACACGCACACACACACACACACACACACGCGCGCAGAGACACAAACACAAGACAGCAAATGTCTGCACAATGTAGACCCCTCCCTCTTAGCCATGAGACTGATGCCTAATTATATATGCTCAAAAACATTTTGTGAGCCATCACCCCTCCCATGCAGGCATGTGTGTCACACACACACACATACACCCCCTTTCAGACACACACACACACACACACACACACACACAGACACACACGCATAAACACACAACGCACATACAAATATACAGTACACAAACACAAACAAAACATGAATGCATACCCAAATAGTAGCTAAATAAAGCTAATAAATAAATAAATCCTACCACGTGTACAGCCATCTAGAAGGGAAAGGCTTAGGTATAAAACCTTCAAAGAACGGAGACCAGTGGGCAGTGATTTCCTATTGAATGACCTCATATTTCCATGCCTATTGAAAGCACAGTCAGGTAATTAAACCGTTTGATGGCTGAAATGAAGGCCTTTGTTTTTTTGAAAAGGGACTCCACACAGGGGAGCCAACTCTGAAAATATACATTAGAGTCAGTCACAGGCTGCAGGGGGGTCTCCTCACTGCCCCCACATGCCTTAACACACACCATTAAACCACAGCAGCCTTGCTGTAAACTACCACAACAGTCAAGGCAGGTTGCACACACATGCACACACACACACACACACACACACACACACAAACAAACACACACAAACATATACAAACACACACACAGGTGAAATGTGTGTGCATAGCAGTAGTGGCATGCTTGGTGCCAGCCCAGGGGCTCTGATACATACATGACAGCCCTTGGTCCCTGGCCTGCCTTTGACCAGCAGAGGAAGAAAGGGCATGTGTGAGGGTGAAGGGCTGGCACTCTCCCTCCCCCCTCTCTCCTCTCCTCTCATCTCCCCCCTCTCCTCTCTCCTCTCCTCTCTTCCCTCTCCCCTCTCCTCTCCTCTCTTCCCTCTCTCCTCTCCTCTCCTCTCTCCTCTCCCCTCTCCTCTCCTCTCCTCTCCTCTCTTCCCTCTCTCCTCTCCTCTCCTCTCCTCTCCTCTCTTCCCTCTCCCCTCTCCTCTCCTCTCCTCTCTCCTCCCTCTCTCCCCTCTCCTCTCCTCTCTCCTCTCCTCTCTCCTCTCCTCTCCTCTCCTCTCCTCTCTTCCCTCTCTCCTCTCCTCTCCTCTCCTCTCTCCTCTCCTCTCTCCTCTCCCCTCTCCTCTCCTCTCTCCTCCCTCTCTCCTCTCCTCTCCTCTCCTCTCCTGCCTGCCGTGTCTCTTTGTGCTGTCCTGCACTGTCTGGGTGGCTTCCGTGTGTCTCGCCAGGCTGCCTCTGGCTTCTGAAGCGGCACCAGCCACACGACACACAGCCCTGCCCCTGGCCTGTGAGCTAAAACCCCTGAGCAGTGAACAACAACAACAACAACAACAACAACACACACACACACGCATATGCATGCACACACAAACATCATGCGCACAAAACATACAACTAAACAACACAATCATACGACAGAATGACTACATTACAATAGAACACACACACACACACACCTCCACATGCAGGAAACACCTGCTGCACAGACAGACTAAAGACAGATACACAGACAGACAGACAGTTCCCCCAACATTCCTGTAAATGGCAGGTCATTGGGGTCAGATAGTGATGATCCACAGAGAACTTTCCCCCCTCACCAACCTCCAGCCTGGTCAACCCGAGCTGGACCATAGTATAGGTCAACCATGAGAGTGTCTTGAAATACTGGTCGAGGCTTGGCAGAGCGAACATGCCGTGTAACACAAACAAGGGGTTGTGCCGGTCGCGACTGACGTGTTTGAGGCATTTCCAGACAGCCGAGTTTAATATGTTATTCCGAGGGGAACTGTTTAATTTGTTAATGCTTTGTCGAAAAGACTGTGCCATTTTCAGAGCTGCCATTTTTAGTCTTTTGTTTGTCTGTGGTTTGTGTTTATTTGTATGGAATTGCATATTAGTGTGTAATTGTGTGTATGCGTGTGTATGTGGGTTTGTGTGCATGACTGTTTGCATGAACGAGAGAGTGATTTTTCCCATTATTTTGGTCTACAGCTCAATCGCTCTCTTGTTCAGAAACATCTTAAATAATTGTCTCCCCCAGTGAGTGTTAATTAATGAACTCTGGCTGAGTGACCCTGTACAAAGGCATGCCGAGATGCAGCGACGGGACAGATAAAGGCACGAGAAAGACACAAGAATTAGGAGATGCAGAAAGTGAATGCAGTGTAATGATTTCCATGAAGGCTAGCACAGTACAGAAAACACACACACACACACACACTCAGACACGCACAACTGCACCGGTCTCCATTTATGTAATGCGTGTCATTTATTTATTGACATAGTAGAGGATAGCCAAAATAATTATGTCCAAAGTAAATCCAACTAAAATTCAAATGTGGAAAATTCCAGCTGTTCTATAATTACATTTGGAATATGATTGATTTAAAAGCCTTGTGATTTTGTTTTTCTTTTAAATGATTAAGGATTCGAAATTCCCTAGTAACAATATATATATCTGTAAAATACACGTCACACATGTTAGTTTTATCTCCACACACACACAAACACACACATTTCTGTGTATTCCATTTGCCTCCCTCTCCCCATCCTCCTCTCTGCTGCACTTGTGTGGGTCACACGGCAGGGGTGGTCAGAGAGACGCCTCAAACACGGAAAAGAATAGAAGGAGAAGAAAAGAAACGCAAAGAAAAGAAAGGAAGAATGAATCTGATATTGATTGCGTTTCTCTCGCTTTGACTTTGGGAATAATGAGCAGTGTTATTGTTGTGGAAGCTGCAGTTGGGCTCTCTCTCTCTCTCTCTCTCTCTCTCTCTCCTCTCTCTCTCTGTTTGTATGTGTGTGTGTGTGTGTGTGTGCTGCTACACAGTGGCGCTGACTGAGGTGCGGTGTGAGTCAGATGATGCATTGTGTGGGCTGGAGACGACCACTCTGTGGAATCCGCCGGCCGCTGCCACCGCCTCCGCGAATCACGGTGCATTTGAATGGCGGTACGGGGATCGGCTCGTCGCCGAGAAAAGACGTATCAATTTCAGGTCGCCGTGGTCGGCCCATGAATGAGCCTCTGTTGGAGGCAGGATGGATCACGAAAGGGCTTAGAATGCTTTTAGAGCACTCAGATTGAGCAGGCTCAGGGCACATTGTGTTTAGGCCCCTCATTTGCCCGTGGACGTTTTTAGCAATAATTTGAGGGTTTTTTGTCCCAGTGTAAAAGCCATTATAGCTTTTGATTCCTTTGACGGACCACACCTAATTCTGTGCTTTCAAAAAGGAGAAAAATATCAAGCAGGACCACACAGCTGCCACAATATGAAGGGCTTGTTTGTAAGCCTGGTCTCCAGGCCAGAGGCAGTGAGTGGACAGCTTTGTGTGTATGGGAGACAGTATGAGTCTACATCTACATCGTACTGTCTCATCCACACAATAAATCAACATCCAGGGTCAATAACAAAGGTGAAATTTTCTCTAAGGAGACTCCCTCAGTGAAGCATCCTTCTAAATAACCTTATCAGTCCCAGCATAGATTGGCACTGACGCTCTGAAGTGAATCCGGAATGTAAAAACTGGATGGCATCGGAATTCAAAATGGCTGTTGGAGTGGTGTGCTTTGATGGTTGACGGGGTGATTTCTCAGGCAGGATCATATTTTTGTCATGGCTCAGCTATGCATGCCCTGCCTCTGAAGCGACAACCTGTTTTTTCCCCCCCTTAAACCATTATTTTGTATCTGTGAAGGTTATCTCGCTGTAACCCTGCTCAGAAACCGAGGGGCTATCGCCTCCCCTTCCCTACTCACTTCATCTCGAGCTGAGCTCAGTCAAGAGGAAACAGGGTGCGCTAGTGTGTTTAGATTTGTTTGTTTTTTTGTGTATGTGTGTGTGTCTGTGTATGTTTGTGTTACATGAGCCCCCTGATTATGTGTGTTAGTGTATTTATTTGTCTACATGAGGATACTACATGTGTATACTGGTGTGTGTATATTTTTTGAACGGAGTTGCCCATTGCAGAGACGACTGCCGGGCTCCAAGGAGGTGGAGTGGAGCAGGGTTGGGTGGAGCCTGTGTTAGCCTAGCTAGCAAATGTGTGTTGTGATGCGACGTCCCGAGTGTACTTGTGCTCCCAGCTGAGTGCTAGCTGTGCAGGGCAGAGTAACCCTGCCCTCTCTCCAGCTCCCCACAGGCCCCCATCAACGGCAGGTGTTATCCTCTGAACCTCATAGTCAGCATGCACAACATAAAACAACATACGTTTACATGACTATGTATGTACTTGCACATGCTTTGATACTAGTGTTGTTGGTATTCACTCAAGGAGGGTATCATTGTTTACACACTCTTTTTGCTGTGCTTTTGTTTAGAAACACACACACACAAACACAAACATAAACACTAACACACAGACAGATACTCCAGCAGTCTGAGCAGATTCAGACACAAGCATGCAAAAGCATTTTCTCCACAGAGCACTTCCAAGGCCAAGAAAGGCCTTTCTTTCTGTTTGGGTTTGTTGTGAATTGACATGCGGTGGTGGTGAGTGTGGACTTTTCACCTCTCTCACTCCCATACACCCGTAGTTCCTCTCATGTTCTCACTCGCTCCCAAATGTTTTGCTCTGCTGTCTCTCTGTTTTCCTCCTTCCTTCCTTTTTTGTTTTCCACCTCTCTCCCTCTTTCTCTCTCTCTCTCTCTGCCTCTCTCTGTCTGTCTCTCTCTGCTACACTGCTCTTTTTAATCCATCTCAATAGGCGCTTATGGGCAGGGGCTGGACAGCGGTGGCAGAGGGGCTGGTTAGAGTGGTCTATGGGAGCGTTTTATGCGTAGCCTTGGAGAGTGGGCTCCATCCGTCAGGCGTCTGGGTCGATTGGGCGTCTCTCTGGAATCGATGGCACGCCTCGCCGATCCCTCTCTCTCTCTCTCTCTCTCTCTCTCTCTCTCTCTCTCTCTCTCTCTCTCTGCCCCTCTCTCTCACTCTCCGGCCAGCCAGACCCCACCACCCAGCCCACATCAAGCAGCAACACATACCCTCAAACACAAGCACACACACACACACACACACACACACACACACAATCACACAATCTCAGACACTGATCTGTGCGCACCCACATTCACACACCCTCACTCCCACACCATGGCCTCCCCACCAATTTGTCTGTGCATGTCAAATCGCAATAATTAAGCATTATTGATCTCAAATTCAATTAACTTCATTAACACAGGTCATGATAGCTGGGATGAGAGGGAGGGAGGGGAAAGGGCTTGGGAGAGGCGACGAGGCGACAGGGTTTGGTACTATCTCATATTCTCCAGACCCTCACCGACAGACTGTCTGCTTAAGGCTACAAACCATTTTCCCCCCTAATGATATCACATCGCAGATAGTGCCATATTAGAGAGAGATACCTCACATTATAAATGTGGGCTTAGGGGCTATATATAGCAGGTTTAATTACCCTGCACCTCAGACCCCCCTCCTCTCCATTCTCCACCCAAAGGTATTCACCTAACCAGCAGATAGTGTCTCACATCCTTCAAGAAGGCTCATCGAATTACTATCAGGTCTTGGTGGAGGAGGTTGACTTGATATGGAAAAGTTTATTTATTTATTTGTTTTTCTATTTATTTCATTCCGTTGATATGTTTACACAGCTGAGTTTCCCTTACTGCGCACAGGGATGAACGTGCTAATGACTCTCCCCCTCAGATATTCGTCAGTTTCATTTGCATCTTATCTTGTGTTTGGAAATGTTGAGGGTTTGTAAGTCACACACAGACACTCACACACACACACACACACACACACACACACACACACACACACACACACACACACACACATGGCACAAATATGTGCCTTAAAACATACACATTTATATGTGTGCACATCAGTACATAAAGTAGTAATTAGTGTGGATGATGTTTTGGATCATAAACAGACACTTAAGAGTTAATAAGGGAGCTCGGTGATGGTTGCAATTTCACTCCTGACTCACGAAGCCTTCAGAATCACTCAGCATCTCTGAAGGAGCAGGTGCCTTCATGTTCATTCATTCATTCATTCATTCAGATTCAAATGCTGCACCTCACTGTGGCATCTCTCTCTCTGTCCCAGTGTAAATTAGATCAAAGTAGCCTTGCCCATCTAGTGCCAATTCATTGGGAGCGTATTTTCATTTGCACTGCATCCCTCCTGCTGTCACACGCACACGCACACATGCGCGCGCACACACACTCTGTTGCACGCTCCCCTCCATCCTGTTCTCTAATTAAAAGAGCACCTGCATGGACTTGTGTTGGCTCTGCCTGCACCATTGACCTGAGAAGGGCCCAGGGATGAAAACTCAATATTGTTCCCAGCTAGAGTGCACCGTCTCTGGCCACTTTAGGGGCCCCGTGGCCTGGACCGGAGCCAGTGGCAAGCATGGTGGTGATGGTGTGTGTGTGTGTGTGTGTGTGTGTGTGTGTGTGTGTGTGTGTGTGTGTGTGTGTGTGTGAAATCTAGGGTTCTTTCAAACCACATACTCCATGATTTAAATTCACCTCTCTCTCTCTCTCTCTCTCTCTCTCTCTCTCTCTCTCTCTCTCTCTCTCTATCTCTCTCTCTCTGCCAGTTGGTGAGATCAGAGGGTGGGTATAATTCCATGTTTACTGCCCTTAAATATAATCAGAAAAGGGACAACAGCATGGATGATAGTAAGAATAAAGTGCTTCAGTCAGAACACATCAAAACAATAATTTCTCTTTCTATACCTCTTTAGCGCCTCTCTCTCTCTGTCTTTTCGATCATCCCTTTAGTCATCTGCTTGGTCTACTTTCACATTTTAATTACATGTTAATCAGATGGACTGATCATGTTTGAGGTTGACCTAGCGTTTATGTGTAGTGTGGCTGAAAGTGGTAGTGCAGGATGCCACATCTTCCGGAGTGCTCCTCTTCCTCCTGTGTGTGTGTGTGTGTGTGTGTGTGTGTGGGTCTTTGCGGGGCTCCAGCTTTAATTACTTTGAACAGGTTTAAGTTGAGGCATGTATCGGGAGGAAGGAGATTTTTTACATCGCTGTTTGGCCTTGATGTGAATGCCGTTCTGACTGCTTCCTCAACGAAGCCATTGTTCTCTTAAACAGCTGTCATTTTGGCTGATGTGGAACAGATGGTAGTGTGTGTGTGTGTGTTTGCCTCTTTGCCTGTGTACGTGTGTGCTACATGATCTCAGTTGAATGTTCAATTGTCTGAGGGGGCTATTTGATGTCACCAATTTTCAGCTGTGTGTGTGTGTGTGTGTGTGTGTGTGTGTGTGTGTGTGTGTGTGTGTTTGTGTGTGTGTGTGTGTGTGTGTGTGTGTGTGTGTGTGTGTGTGTGTGTGTGTGTGTGTGTCAGTGTTTGTGTGTAAGAGAGATTGAGAGTTAGAATGAATCCCAGGCAATGGACCTCTTCAAAATCCTTTGCTCATGATTGGTGCCAGAAATGGAAAAGAAGACACAAAAATTAACATTGTTGAATGTTAATGATATCATTTTATACCTCCATCTAACAAAAATAACAATTTCCGTGTCAGTAGCTGCGCGAAAGAAATCAAGATGTAATCATATTTTCCTTTCTCCCAACATACTTGAGATTGTCCACCTTAGCCCCATAAGGTTGTTCCCTGTACAACAAGTAGAAGTCAACATTGTGCGACACTGTGGCTGTTTGTTGACTGCCGAGGTAACTGGTAACCTGGGCAGCTTTGTTGTTGGACAGAGAGGCCACTTGCTGTGCCTGAAGGCAGGAGCACACACAGTAAAGAGGGATGACGGTGAAGGTGCTTCCCTCTCTCTCTTTGTTTATCCCTGGGCGTCTCATCGCCAACGGCAACAAAATGAGTACCCTTGTGATGACAGCACTTTTTTTTCATGACCTCATTTGTCTGCTGGTGTAGTTTGTACACCTCCAACCACCTGCCCCATGCTTAAACACACACACACACGCACACACAGAAATTCAGACAATGAGACAGATGAGTCTGTTGGGTTGATTGACACCATTGATGTTCTTACAATGGGGCTACAGTAATTAAACTTTCTCAAATATTTTTTTTATTTCTGATAGAAAAAAAAATACTACATCTGCAAGTAGGTTATAAAAAGTTGTTTTGACTATAAAATCTTTATTTTCTTGAAATCCAGTAAAAAATATTTTATTTGCAGTTTTAAATGCTTATTGTCAAACCTTGGAGTACAGTAGTTTTGGAATAGTGGTTCTCTCAGAAATAAAGGCATTGTGTGTATAGTGGAAGTGTCTGAATTGAAGTAGAAGCTTCATGTGCTGAGATGAGTATGCAGAGGCAGTGCTCTCTTTGTCATTCTCCCCATGGTTTACATACCTGCTCAATATGTGATAAACTGTTAAACCGTGGAATTCCAAGAATTAGCCAAATTTAAGCCTTTCTTGCTCTCCCCCCTTCCCTCAGTTTGGACACACACTGAAATAAGAATGGCAAGAATTTATACTTTTGCTTCCTTTATTATTTCTTTTGCCTCCTCTACGTTCTTTTTTTTTTACTAGAGGGTGGATTCAGATGTGAATTGAAAATTGGCTCTCTGGGCTAACCAGTAAATAATAACTTTCAGCTTTCTAATCTCTGTAATTGACGTAAATGTGTTTTGTTCTGGGATATTTTTTAGCCTTTTATTTCCTAGGAAATGTACATACATTCATTTTTATTTACGAGATGCAGGCCTGGGCTGGGTAATGAGTCTGAATGCATGCTTAATTTAAATAGTGAGTGTTTCTGTAAGGAAATGCATTGTAGGCTGAAGAAGAAGTGCAAGACACATTAATTGACAGACAGGAACTGCTGTCTCGGAGGTTGATACAAGTAATTTATTACTTCAGAAACGAATGCCACCTCCAGAATGTGCTTCATTAATTTCAAATTTAGTTTTAATTTCAAGCTGTTGCCCCTTGAGAAGAATAAGGTGGCAAGTTGGTTTTGAAGACTCTCGCTCTGTCTCTGTCTCTCTCTCCCCCCTTCTTCCTCTTTTGCGGCTCTTTCTGTCTTTCTCCCCGTGTCTGCCTCCTTTACCATGATACAGAACAAAGGCACAAAGCAATACAGCTTTATTCCATTTGGAAATGTAATGCAATAGGAAAGTTGAAAAGGAATTACAGCAACAGTTTATGGTATGAAATAGTCTGAGTGATTGTTTTATTTGTCAGTGAGAAGGAAGATAGCAAGGGCTTGCATTTCTAGCAATTGTGCTTTACTGGGCAATTTAGGAATTCAGAATATGATATGAGATTTGTCAGTGGACAAAGTGCTAATAATATTTTTTATCTCTTTCTCCACCCCAATCCCTTACCCTATGTATCTACAGCATATGTTCCTGAAGAGCTGAAGGAGGCTGCCCTCCTTGATGAAGATGTGGATGGAGAAGACTCCGCCATTGAGGAGGAGTCTGGTGTCAAGTTTGTGTGCCAGGACAAGGACTTCATCCTCAAGGACTCCCCTGTCGCCGACTTCTCCAGCCATGAGATGGACAGCGAGTCGCACCTCAGCGAGTCTAGTGACCGCATGTCTGACTTTGAGAGTGCATCAGTCAAAAATGAGGAGGACAGCATGGCCAAGGAACCCCTCATCTCCATGTCATCGACCCCCTCCATGATGATGGCCACAGCAGCAGCGGCAGCCGCCACCCTCACTGGAGAGGAGCCCACAGTGTCTGGCCCAAACAGTCTGGAGCAGATGAAGGCTATCTACAACAGCTTTCTCACCAGCTCCTACTGGTCCTCCCTGAACCTGAACCTCACCCAGCCTCCAGCAGAGAAGCCCGCTCGCAGCCACAGCAGCAGCAGCAGCAGCAGCAGTAGCAGCAGCAGCTGTGGGAGTGGAGGCTATGACTGGCACCAGTCGGCAGTGGCTAAGACCCTACAGCAGGTCTCCCAGAACCAGAACCGTCTGAGCCACCCAGCCGCAGAACCCAACCTCTTCAGCACTGTGCAGCTCTACCGGCAGAGCACCAAGCTCTACGGCTCTATCTTCACAGGTGCCAGCAAGTTCCGCTGTAAGGACTGCAGTGCTGCTTACGACACATTGGTCGAACTCACCGTACACATGAATGAGACTGGTCATTACCGCGATGATAACCATGAGACAGATAGTGAGGGGACCAAACGTTGGTCTAAGCCCCGGAAGCGCTCGCTCTTAGAGATGGAAGGCAAGGAGGATGCCCAGAAGGTTCTGAAGTGCATGTACTGTGGTCACTCCTTTGAGTCCCTCCAAGACTTGAGTGTCCACATGATAAAGACGAAACACTACCAGAAAGTGCCTCTCAAAGAGCCTGTGACCCCAGTGGCTGCCAAGATTATTTCCTCAGCTCGCAAGAGAGCCCCGATTGAGCTGGACCTCCCGAGCTCTCCAGATTCCAATGGAGGAACCCCTAAACCTGCTGTGACAGACTCCAATGACCTCCTGCATAAGGGCTCCAATCCTTACATCACTCCTAACAACCGGTATGGGCACCAGAATGGAGCCAGTTACGCTTGGCAGTTTGAGTCTAGAAAGTCACAGATCCTGAAGTGCATGGAATGTGGAAGTTCCCATGACACACTGCAGGAGCTCACAGCCCACATGATGGTGACTGGACACTTCATTAAAGTCACCAACTCTGCCATCAAGAAGGGCAAACCGATCATGGAGTCTCCCCCAACTCCGGTACCTAATGTTGTGCCCACCTCTGGGGAGGAGAAGGTGCAGTCTGTGCCACTGGCTGCCACAACATTCTCCCCACCTCCACCAGCGCCACCCCCTCCTCCAGCTAGCATCTCCCCAGTTGTTGCCATGGAGATCAAAAAGGAGGAGAAAGAGGAAGAGTGCACCAAGGAAACCACTTGCAGCTCAAACAACAAAGAGAAGAAAATTGGTGAGGATGAAGTAGAAGAAAAGTTTGATGTCTCCTCTAAATATTCCTACTTGACAGAGGAGGACCTGGAGGAAAGCCCCAAGGGAGGGTTTGACATCCTCAAGTCACTCGAGAACACTGTGACATCTGCCATCAACAAAGCACAGAATGGCACTCCAACCTGGGGAGGATATCCCAGTATTCACGCTGCCTATCAACTGCCCAACATGATGAAGCTCTCCCTGGGCAGCTCTGGCAAAAGTTCACCTTTGAAGTACATGTTCTCTGGAAATGAGATCCTGTCCCCAACCAAAAACCAACCTCTGATCTCTCCACCCAGCAGACAAAACTCACCACTTCCCAAGAACAATTTCCATGCCATGGAAGAACTTGTGAAGAAAGTCACTGAAAAGGTGGCCAAGGTGGAGGAGAAGATGAGAGAACCTCCAGCCAGAGCATCACCGCTCAGAAGAACCACCCCCTCACCATGCAGCAGTGAAGCCGGGGAGTCTGCCAAGGGGGAGTCCCCCAAAGAAAGGCGAGGAGCCAAAACTCCCGAGAGCACTGGAGCAGGAGCCACTCATAAGGAGACAAACGGTGAGACCCACAGTAAAGAGCCCATGGAGAATGGAACTGACCACAAAGTGAAAAGTCCTGTTTCCTCTTTGTGCAGCAGCACAGCTATTATCACAGAGCACCCTCCAGAGCAGCCGTTTGTCAACCCTCTAAGTGCGCTTCAGTCTGTCATGAATGTCCATCTTGGCAAAGCAGCCAAACCAGCCCTGCCCTCCCTGGACCCGATGAGCATGCTCTTCAAAATGAGCAACAGCTTGGCCGAAAAGGCTGCAGTGGCAGCCTCCACCCCGGCCCAGACCAAAAAATCAAACGAGCACTTGGACCGCTACTTCTACCACGTGAATAATGACCAGCCTATCGACCTGACCAAAGGCAAGAGTGACAAGAGCAGCTCCTTGGGATCAGCAGCCCTGTCGTCTACCACCTCCACACCCTCGTCCATCTCTCCCTCTTCCACTGTGACAATGACCAAGGCGTCATCGGCTATGGCGTCCTTCATGTCCAATTCTCCATTGCGCGAAAACGCCCTTTCAGATATCTCCGACATGCTTCGCAACCTTACAGAGAGTCACACTTCCAAGTCATCCACCCCCACCAGCCTGTCAGAGCGCTCTGACATTGAGGGAGCCACCCCAGATGAGCCTGAGGAGATCTCCCCGGTCCAGAAACGCAAGGGCAGGCAGTCCAACTGGAATCCTCAACACCTGCTCATCCTGCAGGCCCAGTTTGCCGCCAGTCTCCGGCAAACAGGTGACGGCAAGTACATCATGTCAGACCTCAGTCCCCAAGAGCGCATGCACATCTCCCGCTTCACCGGGCTCTCAATGACGACCATCAGCCACTGGCTTGCCAATGTCAAGTACCAGCTCCGGAGAACCGGCGGCACCAAGTTCTTGAAGAACCTGGACTCGGGGCACCCTGTGTTCTTTTGCAGCGACTGTGCATCGCAGATCCGTTCTCCATCCACGTATGTCAGCCATCTCGAGTCACACCTGGGCTTCAGGCTCAGGGACCTGGCCAAACTCTCTGGCGAACAGTTTGCTAGCCAGATCTCGCACCACACCAAGGGCCTCTCTGAAAAACTGCTGTCGGCCCAGGCCCATGCTCTCACACAGTCCCTCTCCAGTCCCCTCATGCACTCCCCCTCCCCATCCCCTGAGGACGAGGGCAATGGTATCACATACCAGTGCAAACTGTGCAATCGGACTTTTGCCAGCAAGCACGCAGTTAAGCTCCACCTGAGTAAGACCCATGGGAAATCTCCAGAGGACCACCTTCTGTATGTGACTGAACTGGAAAAGCAGTAGCACTGTTTTTGGACAGACTGAGCTTGTTCTCTATCTCTATCGTTTCTCTCCTTGTTCTCTCTCTTTCTCTCTATCTCTTTTGCCTTTTGACAGATATGTCTTAAAAAAGGACCTGAAAATTAATATGAAAAACAAACTGCACATTGATGCCATAAAACTACTGTTTAGTTTCGGCACATGATTTTGAATTCCCCTCCTGAGAAAAAAAATCCTCTGACCCAGAGACTTTAATTTTCTTGTTTTTAATTCTCTTCTTTTTACAAAAAGAGACAAAAAATAGAAAAAAAGAAAGGATAATTTTCTAAATGTGCAGTCTTAACTAAAGAGGTGCTGTTGTCACTGGTTAAAAATATGAAGGTTTAAAAAAATAACTTTTAAAAATGAAGTGATATGTATTTGAAAGTTGTGTAAATTGGTTTCAGTTCTTTTTTCTGTCGCATCGCTGAGATGCAGGAAGCTGCATGCATTGCTGAAACAGTTTAGTTAAATATTCGATAACTAAATCTGGTGCACTTTTCTGTTTCTCCTTTTTTTTCTGTCGTTTACTTGTATTTTTATTTTCTAATTCTTTATTTTTCTTTATTTACGTGATCTATATGTGCTGGTGCAGCAGATGAACTTTAACCCTCTGAGTACGCCCTAGCACTTCAACATTTAAAATCTAAACATGAAGAGGTTAAGAGACTACAGGATTTGAAATAGGATAAGATGATGCGAATTTGGGACAAGCCAAATTATTTACCTAATTGGTCTGATCTATCATTCATATTGACTCCTTACGTATAAATCAACTGTGTATGAAGCAAATTGTTCAAATTGCAGCATTTTAGTTAATTTAAATCAGGGGCCTTTATGAATTCAGGTCTATGTAAAAATTGTACATAAAAACTATAACTAATTTCTGTCTAAATTATGCATCATTTTTATATTTTTTAATTTAAGAGGAGTATGACTATCTACTGGTGCACAATATATGAAGACATTAATGAAATTGTTTTGCACAATAGTTTTATAAATATGTTATTTAATCAGATGATATGAAACTGAAAGAAGAAGAAAGAAGAAACTCTTTTATTTCCACTTCGTGCTCAAAGGGTTAAACCTCTTGTGCAAGACTTGCTCCAACATTTCTTGAACATTACAAAAGAAAGGTTGTACAAAAAAGATGTTACTTTATTAAGCAAGGAGGGAATTCCACAATGTAACCTCTTATTTATAAGCAGTCTTGGTTGTTGTTTCATATTGTAGAATGCCTTTTTGATTGGTAACTTTTTTCCATCTAATTACTCTCCCATAATTCCACACTGCAGCTTTATCTTTTGGGAGGTGGGGGTTGGGGGTATGAAAGGTAACCATGGTTACCCTACACTCCAATTGACAGCTCTGCTACATTTTTGGCAGTTAATTTGCTGAAGTAACTGACAGCTGCCAGTGAATGGGAATCTTATGTGTAAAATATTGGCATGTAAACAGCACAGACACTGTTATGCATTCTGTGCCATTGTTTTTGTTGTTGTTGACAATGAAGCACCCATTATATGACTTCATATAACCTTTTTTCTACTGCAGCATTAAAAATGAAATTGTTCTTTTTTGCAATAACTATGTGTTCTGTCTCACAATTACTGTATGTCTGAAGGAGTGTTTAACTGGTGTGAATAGGCATGCGCAGGTAGAATTTAGACCATGACCTGGACACTCAGAGGACAGGGAAAAATGAAAATGAGAGCATGCTAGCTTGTGGTCCACTTTATTCTCTGAAATATTTGGATACACCCCTAGGCTACCGGTATGGTAACATCAGCATCGCTCCCAAATTAGAGACCTGTGTCAGATAAAAACCTCTGCAGCAGAAATTGTGTGTGGAACAATTTTGGGGAGAGGGTGGAATTAAAGTCAGGCTGAGGTGACTTTTCCCTCAGTTAGTTTATATAACATTTAGCGATGCTCCAGACAGTGAATTCAGCAATAGTGCAGCACACAAGAGGCTAGCTGTTTGAGAGGCTAGCGTGAGATGCAATGTTAGACTTAAATCGTATTCGCTATGTCACCTCTTCCCATGAAACAAAGTCATTCAGCAAGTGGCACAGTATGGATTCACAGGGGCTGCATCAGAGCGTATGAATTGAAGTGTGCCCACCCCCAGTCCCCTCTCTTCCACTGGCAAGTCTAGATGTAGCAGATAATTGCATAAACCCTGGCATTAACTGTCTCATTTTCACCATTTTACTCGCAGCACTGTAATTAGCCCAGACTTCCATTTTATGGGGATAGATTTGTTTGGGCTTCATGGAGGATGACAACAATGCTGCATTCAGAGGATGGTGACTTTGAAGTTCTGTTTTACACAGCTCAACAATTAGATGAAGGAGGGAAAAAATATATATTCTAGTGGCGCCTGATGTCTGCAGGAGCAGCTGAGGGCCAGTAGATGGGGAATTTTAATGACTATTTCATTCAAAAGGAAAGTGAGGTTTTATGCGTAGGTGCTGAATATGCGTCTCGTCAGTTCTGTCATAAAGAACAACACACACACACACACACACTAAACTACACATACACACACACGTCACCTACCAGGTAGAGGGGACTTCATCCGTGGTGACAAGGTGCGGCTGTGTGTGAAAATGTCAGCCTTCACAGCACTGCCTGAAGTCTGGCGCTGTATTTAAGGCTCTCATTAGTCGCAAAGAAAATATGCGTGAAATTGAAGTGTAAGAAAGCCATTTTCTCTTCTCTCACACAGCCCTGCACGCCGGAGTCAGTCGGGCTTATTAAGGTTCAAAACAAGTGTGCAAGGAGACAATGTGTAGCTATCAAGACAAGCTCTCTCTCTCTCTCTCTCTCTCTCTCTTTCTCTCTCTTTCTCTCTCTCTCTTTCTCTCTTTCTCTTACACACAGATGCCAACAAAAACACTCATAGTCCTACAACCACACATACAGGTTAGGTACAATTGCTCAGTTCAGCATAGTGTGAATTCATTAATGCATTCTGTCAACAACATTTGACAATAGTGGAGTTTCAGGGGAGCATTTTTAAAAGTTAAATGTCGTTGAAGGTTGCTTTTTGTCTATGGACCACAGAAAATGGAGGAGAGGGTCTGTGTCTCTCCTCACTGGTAGAACCATTCGCACATTCCTGTCAGAACAGTAAACTGTTTCCATTTTCATTTCCACCA